>NC_133816.1:25662634-25687634 GCF_043250625.1 Sebastes fasciatus
ACAGTTACATCAGTTACATCAGTTACATTACAGTTACATTAGTTACACTACAGTTACATCAGTTACATCAGTTACATTACAGTTACATTACAGTTACATCAGTTACATCAGTTACGTCAGTTACACTACAGTTACATCAGTTACATCAGTTACATCAGTTACGTCAGTTACATTACAGTTACATTACAGTTACATCAGTTACATCAGTTACGTCAGTTACATTACAGTTACATTACAGTTACATCAGTTACATCAGTTACATTACAGTTACATTACAGTTACATTAGTTACACTACAGTTACATTAGTTACATCAGTTACATTACAGTTACATTACAGTTACACTAGTTACACTACAGTTACATCAGTTACACTACAGTTACACTACAGTTAAATCAGTTACACTACAGTTACATTACAGTTACACTACAGTTACATTAGTTACACTACAGTTACATTACAGTTACATTACAGTTACACTACAGTTACACTACAGTTACACTACAGTTACATTACAGTTACATTACAGTTACACTACAGTTACACTACAGTTACACTACAGTTACATCAGTTACATCAGTTACGTCAGTTACATCAGTTACGTCAGTTACATTACAGTTACATTAGCTACACTACAGTTACATCAGTTACGTCAGTTACATTACAGTTACATCAGTTACATTACAGTTACATTACAGTTACACTACAGTTACATCAGTTACATTACAGTTACACTACAGTTACACTACAGTTACATCAGTTACGTCAGTTACATCAGTTACGTCAGTTACATTACAGTTACATTAGCTACACTACAGTTACATCAGTTACGTCAGTTACATTACAGTTACATTAGTTACGTCAGTTACATTACAGTTACATTACAGTTACATTACAGTTACACTACAGTTACATCAGTTACATTACAGTTACACTACAGTTACATTACAGTTACATCAGTTACATTACAGTTACATTACAGTTACATTACAGTTACACTACAGTTACATTACAGTTACACTACAGTTACATTACAGTTACATTACAGTTACATTACAGTTACATTACAGTTACACTACAGTTACATCAGTTACATTACAGTTACACTACAGTTACACTACAGTTACACTACAGTTACATCAGTTACATCAGTTACGTCAGTTACATTACAGTTACATCAGTTACGTCAGTTACATTACAGTTACATTACAGTTACATTACAGTTACATTACAGTTACACTACAGTTACATCAGTTACATTACAGTTACATTAGTTACACTACAGTTACATCAGTTACATTACAGTTACATTACAGTTACATTACAGTTACACTACAGTTACACTACAGTTACATCAGTTACACTACAGTTACACTACAGTTACACTACAGTTACACTACAGTTACACTACAGTTACATTACAGTTACACTACAGTTACACTACAGTTACACTACAGTTACATCAGTTACACTACAGTTACATCAGTTACATTACAGTTACATTACAGTTACATTACAGTTACACTACAGTTACATTACAGTTACACTACAGTTACATTACAGTTACACTACAGTTACACTACAGTTACACTACAGTTACATCAGTAACCGAGGCAGTCCAGATTCATGTGTTTCTACTAGACGAAGCTCGGCGAACATATTGAGTTGACTTCGCTCTGAATTTCTCTGATGTTTCTCGGCATTCAGCGACAGACTTGTCCTGATGAAATGAGGCGTAACCTCACAAAAACAACCAGGAAACTGGAGGCGTTGAAGCTTCTCTGCGTTCGTTTATCTGCATCAAATGTCAAGAGAACAAAGCTGAGACTTGAGTCATCGAGTGAAACATGACAAACACAGCTGAGTCACTCTCTGATGATTCACACTGCTTAAACTCACAGCTCTGTCCCTGGTTTAACAGCAATATAACCGTTATATATTTATATACTGTGTGTGTGTGTGTGTGTGTGTGTGTGTGTGTGTGTGCAGCCTGTAAGAGTCAGGGTCTGCTGGAGTGCAGGAACGGTCAGTGCATCCCGTCTGCGTTTCGTTGTGACGGAGAGGACGACTGCAAAGACGGCAGCGACGAGGAGCACTGCAGCAGAGAGCAGAGTGAGACATCTGTCCGTCAAACACCCATCTCTTCATCCCGTCTTCTTCTTCTTCTTCTTCTTCTTCTTCTCTGGTTCTTATGGTTTGTTTCTGTTTGTGTGTGTTATCCAGCTCAGGGTGTGTGTGCTCCCGGTCAGCCCAGCTGTATCTCCACTTCCTGTCCGTCAGTGTGTGCCGGTGGCGGCGCCGCCTGCGACCACCGAACCAACTGCAGTGAGTCCTCACTCTGCAGCGAGAACCAGAGGTCCTCACGAGGTCCGCACATAAAGTGGTGACTCTTCTTCTTCTCTGTGTCTCAGCTCGCTGTGAGTCCATCAGCCTGGAGCTGTGTATGAACCTGCCCTACAACCTCACCAGCTTCCCCAACTACCTGGGCCACCAGTCCCAGAGAGAGAGCTCCGTGTCCTGGGAGTCCTCCCTGTTCCCCGCCCTGGTCCAGACCGGCTGCTACCAGTACCTCATGTTCTACGCCTGCACACTGCTGGTGCCCAAGTGTGACCCGGTCAGCCTGCAGAAGGTCCCGCCCTGCAGGTCAGTAACTAGTTAGTTGGGTGGGTGATTGGTTGGTTGGTTGGGTGGTTGGTTGGTTGGTTGGTTGGTTGGTTGGTTGGTTGGGTAGTTGGTTGGTTGGTTGGTTGGTTGGTTGGTTGGTTGGGTAGTTGGGTGGTTGGTTGGTTGGGTAGTTGGTTGGTTGGTTGGTTGGGTGGTTGGTTGGGTAGTTGGTTGGTTGGTTGGGTGGTTGGTTGGTTGGGTAGTCGGTTGGTTGGTTGGTTGGTTGGTTGGGTAGTTGGGTGGTTGGTTGGTTGGGTAGTTGGTTGGTTGGTTGGTTGGGTGGTTGGTTGGGTAGTTGGTTGGTTGGTTGGGTGGTTGGTTGGTTGGGTAGTCGGTTGGTGGTTGGGTGGTTGGTTGGGTGGTTGGGTGGTTGGGTGGTTGGTTGGGTAGTTGGTTGGTTGGTTGGTTGGTTGGGTAGTTGGTTGGTTGGTTGGTTGGGTGGTTGGTTGGGTAGTTGGTTGGTTGGTTGGGTGGTTGGTTGGTTGGTTGGGTGGTTGGTTGGGTAGTTGGTTGGTTGGTTGGTTGGGTGGTTGGTTGGTTGGTTGGTTGGGTGGTTGGTTGGTTGGTTGGTTGGTTGGTTGGTTGGTTGGTTGGTTGGTTGGTTGGTTAGTTAGTCAGTCTGTCTGTCAGCCTGCTCTCTCTCTCTCTCTCTCTCTCTCTCTCTCTCTCTCTCTCTCTCTCTCTCTCTCTCTCTCTCTCTCTCTCTCTCTCTCTCTCTCTCATTCTGTCCTCATGTCTCTCGTCCTCGCAGGTCGTTGTGTCGTAATGCGAAGGAGAAGTGTGAGTCGGTGCTCGGCATTGTGGGATTGCAGTGGCCCGAAGACTCCGACTGTAGTCAGTTTCCAGAGGAGGGAGGAAACACAACGTGTCTGCTGCCGGAGGACGGAGTCGACGGTACCGTCCGTCGGTTTATCTGTCCGTTTATCGGTTTATCGGTTTATCCCGATGTCGATGCTGAACGTGACTCTTTATTTCTTTATTGTTGTTTGTTGTTTTTGGTGCGTTGCCGTGGTAACAGAGTGCTCCCCGAGCCACTTCAAGTGTCGGTCGGGCCGCTGCGTCCTGGCGACCAAACGCTGTGACGGACATCTGGACTGTGACGACCACAGTGACGAGGACAACTGTGGTGAGACACACACACACATTTCAAAATAAGAGTCCTGTCTAACACATCCTGCTGTAGTAGAAGTATCTGCAGTAGTAGCAGAAGTAGTAGTAGTAGTATCTGCGGTAGTAGAGGTATCTGCATTAGTAGAAGTACCTGTGGTAGTAGTAGTATTAGTAGAAGTATCTGTAGTAGTATTAGTAGTAGTAGTATTAGTAGTAGTAATAGTAGAAGTATCTGTAGAAATAGTAGTAAAAGTATATGCAGTAGTAATATCTGCAGTATTAGTAGTATAAGTGTCTGTAGTAGTAGTAGTAGTAGTAGTACTGTAGTAGTAGTAGTAGTAGTAGTAATAGTAGTAGCACCAGTAGTAGTAGTAGTAGTAGTAGTAGTAGTAGTACCTGTAGTAGTACCTGTAGTAGTACCTGTAGTAGTACCTGTAGTAGTACCTGTAGTAGTTGATGATGTCCTCTGTGTGTCAGGCTGTTCGGAGCGCTCTCTGTGGGAGTGTCCTGGCAGTAAGATCTGCATTAAAGCCAGTATGATCTGTGACGGGTTCCCAGACTGCCCCCTGCTGGTGGACGAGGCCAACTGCTGTGAGTTCATACAGTTTATACAGTTTATGTTACTGGTATCAGTGATGTTTTAGATTAATAACTGCTGGTGTTAATTATTAATAATGTTTGTAATGTGTCCTCAGCGGTGTGCAGAGACAACGAGCTGTCCTGTAACAACCATCAGTGTGTCCATCGGACTCTGTGGTGTGACGGCAGGAAACACTGTTCAGACAGCTCCGATGAGTGGAACTGTGGTACCACAAACACACACTGATTATATTCTAACAGTCACATGTGTCAGTAATTAAATATGACATCAGGATAATAAACGTATTGATCCGTCCTCTCTGCAGTGTCTCTGTCCGACCGGTCGGGTTCAGTACTGACGGTGTTCAGGACGGCAGCAGAGTACCAGGTGTGTGCAGACGAGTGGAACCACGAGCTGAGCAAACTGACCTGCAACCAGCTGGGACTAGGGTAAGGTCAGTAACACACACACACACACACACACACACACACACACACACACACACACACAGCATGCGTGACCGACGACGGGTCAACGACAATCTGCGTTGTTCCTCTCCAGAGTTCCCTCCTCTGTTTCCATGGTAGCCGAGCACCCTGGAGTCCCCGGCCGTCGTCGTTGGTTACACGTCCATCCTGAGTGGAACCTGAGGAACGGTTCTGCTCTGCAGGCCCGACTGGAGAAGAGGAGGTAACAGAACCCAGTTATGACATCACGAGAGAAAGTGGACAGATAACAGGATGACAGTAGATGTCTGTTTAAACACTATATATATATATATATAGATCATCTGGTTACCATGGTAACATTAAACATCTGTCTGTCTATCCCTCAGTCATGCGTGTCATTCCAGGAGGAGAGTATCAGTGCTGTGTACCAGAGAAGGTAAGTCTTATATCTTATCTTATCTCATCCATAAACGTCTCGTAAGAGACTACGACGACGGGAGGTAGAGGACGGTGACGGGAGGTAGACTACGACGACGGGAGGTAGACTACGACGACGGGAGGTAGACTACGGCGACGGGAGGTAGAGGACGACGATGGGAGGTAGACTACGACGACGAGAGGTAGACTACGACGACGGGAGGTAGACTACGACGACGGGAGGTAGACTACGACGACGGGAGGTAGAGGACGGTGACGGGAGGTAGACTACGGCGACGGGAGGTAGACTACGACGACGGGAGGTAGACTACGGCGACGGGAGGTAGAGGACGGTGACGGGAGGTAGACTACGGCGACGGGAGGTAGACTACGGCGACGGGAGGTAGAGGACGACGATGGGAGGTAGACTACGACGACGAGAGGTAGACTACGACGACGGGAGGTAGACTACGACGACGGGAGGTAGACTACGACGACGGGAGGTAGAGGACGGCGACGGGAGGTAGACTACGGCGACGGGAGGTAGACTACGGCGACGGGAGGTAGAGGACGGCGACGGGAGGTAGACTACGGCGACGGGAGGTAGACTACGGCGACGGGAGGTAGACTACGGCGACGGGAGGTAGAGGACGGTGACGGGAGGTAGACTACGGCGACGGGAGGTAGAGGACGGTGACGGGAGGTAGAGGACGGTGACGGGAGGTAGAGGACGGTGACGGGACATAAAGGATGACGACAGGATGTTGATGACGATGATAAGACGCAGACAATGACGGGTCTGATGAGTCTCTTGATGAACAGTAGCAGAGATAGACTAACACTCTTGTCTCCGTCTGTCTGTCAGAGTGCGGGCTGCGCCCGACGGTGGGCGTCTACCCCCACAGGAATAAGAGGATTCTGGGAGGCCGGGTGTCCCGGCGGGGGGCGTGGCCGTGGCAATGCTCGCTGCAGAGCGGTCAGAGCGGTCACGTCTGCGGCTGCGTCCTCATCGACCGGCGGTGGGCTCTGACCGTCGCTCACTGCTTTGAGGGGTGAGACGGGGGAGGTGGCGGCGGCGGGGGGGGGGGGGTGTGGCGGTATGTTAATGAGCTGATCTGGTTATTTTAATAAACGTTCATGTTTGTCTTCACTAGGAGGGAGAGTGCAGATCTGTGGAAGGTGGTGCTGGGTCTGAATAACCTGGATCATCCAGGTGTTCACAGTCAGAGCCGCGGAGTTCGCTCCATCATCGTTCACCCGCGCTACAACCGAGCCGTGGTCGACTACGACATCAGCGTGGTGCAGCTGGAATCCGAGGTCAGAGACTATTGATTATCAGTATCAACAGGACTTTACAGACGCCATTCCTGTTAGAACATCAGTAGTGTTGGTGGTTGTTTTCAGATCGAGGAGACACCGTTCGTCAGACCGGTGTGTCTTCCTGAGCCCGCCAAGCTTCCTTCTCCTGACTCCTACTGTTACATCAGCGGCTGGGGTCACATGGGCAACAGGAGTGAGTGTTCACGTAGACCGGTACTGATCGCTGTGATCAGAGAGCTGTAGATACTAAATGATGTCATTGATTATGTGTGTGTCCAGTGCCCTTTAAGCTGCAGGAAGGAGAGGTTCGGATCATCTCGCTGTCTCAGTGTCAGTCTTACTTCGACATGAAGACCATCACTCCCAGGATGCTTTGCGCCGGTTACGATGCTGGAACCGTCGACTCCTGCATGGTAACATCTGCACTGACAGCCGGTCGATTCCTGAACATACAGAACTGTGCAGGGTATTTATAGTATGTGTGTGTGTATGTGTGTGTGTGTGTGTGTGTGTGTGTGTGTGTGTGTGTGTGTGTGTGTGTGTGTGTGTTCAGGGCGACAGCGGCGGCCCGTTGGTGTGCGAGGAAGGCAACGGTCGCTGGACGCTGTTCGGCCTGACGTCGTGGGGCAGTGTGTGCTTCAGTAAGGTGCTCGGACCCGGCGTGTACAGCAACGTGACGCACTTCACCCCCTGGATCCAACAACAGATCTACATCCACACGTACCTGACCGACTGACACACACACACACACCTTCAGTTCCTCTACCTGTGCCTATATCTATACTGATAGCCTTCAGATGCTAACTGCTAGATGAGCAGTAGTATAAACTAGTATTACAGATGCTAACTAGTTAGCTAGTAGAGCTGCAAGTAGACTTCATACGATTAACGTTCACCTAACACTGAATAATGATTATTTTTATTACTCTGGGTTTGTTTCTCAGAAACATGACGTAATAATAAACAACTACACACCTGATGAAGTCAACCGCTGCTGAATACTTCCTGTTGAAATTTAAATTTAAAATTAGGACGTAGACGATTATGACAGGACTTATGAGGTGACGGAGGGACATAGGAGACACAGGCGACAATGTCTAGGCGTAGGCGACATCGACAAGACTTAGGCGACAATGTCAAGACGTAGGCGGCATCGACAGGATATAGGCGACAATTACAAGACGTAGGCGACAACGTCAAGGCGTAGGCGACAAGGTCAAGGCGTAGGTGACAACAACAAGACGTAGGCGACAACGCCAAGACGTAGGCGACAATGTCAAGGCGTAGGCGACAACGTCAAGACGTAGGCGACAACGTCAAGACGTAGGCGACAATGACGGGACGTAGGCGACAACGTCAAGACGTAGGCAACAACTTCAAGGCGTAGGCGACAACGTCAAGACGTAGGCGACAACGTCAAGACGTAGGCGACAACGTCAAGACGTAGGCGACAAGGACGGGACGTAGGAGACAAGGACGGGACGTAGGAGACAACAAAATGTTGTCGGCGAAACTGTCAAGGCCTAGGCAACAACAGAAGGCGTCGGTGACAACGTCAAGACGTAGGCGACAACGTCAAGGTGAAGGTGACGACAAGACATAGGCAACAACGACGGGACGTAGGCGACAACGTCAAGACGTAGGCGAAAATGACGGGACGTAGGCGACAACGTCAAGACGTAGGCGACAACGTCAAGGCGTAGGCGACAACGTCAAGGCGTAGGCGACAACGTCAAGGCGTAGGCAACAACGACAGGATGTAGGAGACAACGACAGGACGTAGGAGACAACAAAATGATGTAGGCGACAACGACAAGACGTAGGTGACAACGACAAGGCGTAGGCTACAACAACAAGGCGTAGGCGACAACGACAAGGCGTAGGCGACAACGACAAGACTTAGGCAACATCGACAAGGCGTAGGCGACAACGACAAGACTTAGGCGACAATGACAAGACGTAGGCGACAACGTCAAGGCGTAGGCGACATCGACAAGGCGTAGGCGACAACGACAAGACGTAGGTGACAACAACAAGGCGTAGGCGACAACGACAGGACGTACAAGACAGCGACAGGACGTAGGAGACAACAAAATGATGTAGGCGACACTGTCAAGGGCTATGCAACAACAGAAGGCGTAGGTGACAACGTCAAGACGTAGGTAACAACGTCAAGGTGAAGGCGACGACAAGACATAGGCAACAACAACGGGACGTAGGCGACAACGTCAAGACATAGGCGACAACGTCAAGACGTAGGCGATGACAAAACGTAGGCGACAACATCAAGACGTAGGCGACAACGTCAAGGCGTAGGCGACAACTTCAAGGCGTAGGTGAAAACGTCAAGGCATAGGCGACAACGTCAAGGCACAGGCGACAACGACAGGACGTAGGAGACAACGACAGGACGAAGGAGACAACAAAATGATGTAGGCGACAACGACAAAACGTAGGTGACAACGACAAGGCGTAGGCGACAATGACAAGGCGCAGGCGACAACGACAAGACGTAGGTAACAACGTCAAGGCGTAGGCGAAAACGACAAGACGTAGGCGACAACGGTGTACGATGTGTGTATAATGTGAAAAGGCCCTCAGTATTCAGTAGCGGTTAAATTTCGTGGTTAGTTGCTTATACATTTTTAGTTATTATGGAGATGCTTTGCTTCCATGAACACGTTACTTGTACTTGTTATAGAGCGCTGCAGGGATGACGTATTTTTGTCATTGTAGGACTCATTCCTGCAGCACTCTACTACTTTACAAGTAGCTTGGTGGCAGCAGTAACTCAGAGGAATTACACTCCCTGATGTTCTTACAGGAAGATCTCATTATTATATTATTAGATTATTGTTGCATTAATACAAAGTGAACTGAGCTCATTGTTGGGTTTATGTGTGTTGGATGTAAACACACTCACTTTATTTCCACGACATCATCCGATCGTCTGCTTTGAGTGTTCAAACTTTTAATGATCATACAAATCACAACGTGCAGTCGTTCAGCGCTGAATTTATAAAAGCTGCTATCTAAAACAGACTAGTTGAGCACTCGACTTCCCACAATGCTTCACTCTATAGTGCCTGTACTTAAACTTAGCAGTAAAAAAACTAAAAAACAACCTTGTTACCTGTACAATGTCGTACTGTACGTGTGTGTGAGAAAGAGAGAGAGAGGATTTTTTTGCTTCTAAACACACCGGCAACTTATTTGGGCAACTTTGATTGACATTATCTTTATTCACACATTTTAATTCTAATGTAACACAAAAATAATATTTGTTTTGTCTTGTGCTGCTACGTCTGATGTTACAAGTTATTAAAAAATCTCTCCTTTCAGGACTTCAGGACTCCATACAGTCCAGACTTCATCCAGAAAATGTCACGTTTTAAAACTCAATCATATTTTTTAATCTATAAATTTAAAGGATCTTAAATGGAGTCAAACTAAAGTGCAAAAGAAATATAAAAAGCAGTTTGGGAAGTGTAACTGTAGCATATTGCTAATGTAGATAACTGATGAGTGTTGATTCATGAACAGCTTCAGATATTAATTTACAAACCAATTTGCTCAAATAGTGTACCTTTAAAAGAAGCCGTTTAGCTGGTTACCGAGCTATTGCTTACGTTAGCTAGCAGACTCGCTAACACAGCAGGAGAAGGGTCGTGGCTAGAAGGTAACACGCAAACTGTGAAACTCTGGCGAGATGGTGAAGGTTAGGATAGGTTGTCGGGCAGCGAGTCTCGCGAAGGTTTTTGCACGTTTTGACTCATAATCAAATGCAAATTTATTTAAAAACAATGATTTTTGTCTGAAGCCTGGAAGGTGTTTTTAAGAACCATAACATTAAACAATATATAACTATTTATCAATAGTCTTTATCACATGTTTAAGGGATGTCAACACAATGTTGTCTAACAAACTAAATCTGAAATATAAGAGTCCAAAATTAAATTACCTGCATTAAACACAATCTATGACATCCCTTAAAATTATGTTAAAATGTTAACATTGTTAAATATGTTCCATTTATTAATGTACACAGATTGTTAATTTGAGAACAGAAATGATTTAATTTGTCTGTTTCTCCTGACAGGCTTTGTAAATTACAGATTATGTTATTTCAAAAATACAACTTTTTATCATCTTTTCACTTTTTATTACTTCTTCATGACATCAGGTTTGTTAAAAAATAAATAAATAAGAAATGCAGATTATAGGAGCGTTTCGTTGATTTTAATCTATAAATTTCTTATAAAATGTATTTTAAGAAGAAAAGAAGATTTGTGTCACAACATGTTTCCAACCCAGTAGAAGAGTTGCCCAACAAATTGCCCGGTGTGCCCGCCATGCCGACGTCTAACCGACATCCAGAACATTCCAAGTGGTTGTTGTTGTTGTTGTTGTTGTTGTTTTGTGTGTTTGGTTTTTTAAGAGTATTTTTCTACAGCTTTTTGTATGTCATGCTTATTACACAGGGCTGTTGGTATGTGTGATGTACAGACTGTACGTTTGTACGTGATTTGCCTTGTGAGCGTGTTTCTGATGTCACTTCCTGATTTAGCTGTTACGACTTTGTTATGATGATGATGATGATGATGAAGAGCGTTATTGTTTATGGATTTAATTATGAACAGACTGTATGTTTTGTGTAAACCGTGAATATTTGGTTTGTATCACCTTGTATCCCACCAATAAATCTATACACACACTCCATCACCTGTGTGTGTTTGTCTTTGCATGCTTGTGTGGACCAACCCTCGGCAAAACACGTGTGTTGTGAGGACCTGTTTACTTGTGAGGACGTGTGACTCGCAGCGTGTGTGCAGACCCGTCACCGCACGGTCAGTCTGTTTCCACTTCCTCTAATCCAGAAATAAGAATGAATGACTGAGATATTTAGAGATAAACAGTCTGAATGTTTTTATTAGACTAAAGTTCAGACGAGGGAATCGTACCGTCATAATGTCATCCGTTATATTACTAATAAACATTCAAAGAGGGCTCAAACTAACGATTCTTTTCTTTGTCGATTAATCTGTTGATGTTTTCTCGATTAGTTGTTTGATGTATAAAAGTCTTTCCTTTTTGTTTTGCCTCCAGATAACACCTGACGTCAACACAAAAAGGGTCTATTGTGACTTTGTCGGGGACTATTTTCAGCGGCGGATTAATCTACTCTATTGAGTATTTGTATGTGGGATCGAGTCAAAATAAACTGCTGTGTGTTCATTCATGGTAATGAAGGAACATTAGCAAATCGGGCATTTTAAGGCTGGTATGCTCACCAGGAAAGTAACGTTCATGTAAGAACATAAACTTACCACATATAATACAATCTTCTCACTAACTCGGGATAGAAATGATCTGCAGTGATGCTTTATTTTATTAAAAATTGTCTGTCTTAGAGTGGGACTAACAAGGTTACTAAAACTTTCTTTAATTTGCAGCCGTCCGTCACCTGTGAGGTGAGTTTAATCAGGTGTTTCAGTGTGCATGGAACAATGCTGTCACACGTACGCACACACTGACACACACCTGCTATTATCTAAATGATAATAAGATGTGTTCGTGTCTGCAGGCGACCGTGAAGCCTGGCATTAACGCAGCTGACGGTGTGACAGCGACCTGTTTCCCATAATGCCAGCCTTCACTGTGTGTGTGTTATTTCACAGAGCGACAAACACAACAGAGTTAAAAACCAACTGTTATTAACACACAGCAGACAAACGCTTACTCTCTCTCTGTCTGTTGTTGCTGGTTGATGAGTCAGTTGTCAGTCGTCTTTTCCTCTTTGTTCCAGTCACACAGCTCTTTATCAACCAAAGGTAAGACTGCATATATATAATATATAAATATACTCATTAATCATAACAAACTGTGCAGTGATTCGTTGTTGTCATTCACTGAAGGTGATGCTTTTGTTAGATTAATAGTCAATATTTGATGTTTATGTAATTGTTAATGTTAACACTTTATTTTACAGGTCGGTAATTCCTACGAGGTTTCCTGGAGAAAAAATTATTACTATTTATATGTATTCCCTTAAAAGACAAGCTCTATTAAAATCCAAGAAAATATTCCTTTACTATTTATTTAGTATAAACTTCATTCACAATATATATGTTGCTTTTCTGCACACAAATTTAAATTGTTAATAATTTAATAATAAGTAATGTGGTGTATTGTAAGTACAGATAGCATTGAGATAAAGTTCTAATGATGCAGTACATGTCTAAATAATTAATTTTAAAGGTATATAATTTCCTTGGAAGAAGTTTGTACTAATAACGGAGAAAATACGAATTTCCTTGCACGAAGTTCTCTCTTACAAATCCAAGAAAATGTTCCTTTACTATTTATTTAATATTAGAAACTTCATTCACAATTTATATGTTGCTTTTCTGCACACAATTTAAAATTTTAATTATTAATAATTTATGAAAAATAATGTAATTTCGTACTAATTATGGAGAAACCATAAATGTTCAGTTATCTGTTCAGTGTCTGATTAATTAATTCCGATGTATTGTCGGTGTAACACAGAGTCTTTTAATTAGTTAGATGCTTTATTTTACAGGTAATTTATCAAATAGGTTTTCAAGATGTGTTCTGGAGATAACGTGCTGTAATACGGTGTATTATAAGTACAAATGACATTGAGATACGTGTCTAAATAATTAATTTTGGGGGGCTATAATTTCATGGGAAGAAGTTTTCCTTCCCTATAATTATAATTACATATTTATTTCTGTCTGGAAATTATTAGGAAGTTATTGTCCCATAAAATAAAACATAACTCACTGTGTGACGTGTTTCTTAGTGAGGACCTATTTGACTTCAACTACAAAGTGAGGACCTGGTGGATTATGAGGACATAAATTGTTTCAAGTCACCTTTAACGAGTAACTAAAGTAAAGTAGCGAGTAATGTAACTTAACTAATTAGTAAAGGAAGGTAATTGTTCAATGAGTAACGTGTAATAATTGTTTACAGTAGCTTTAACTTTCATTATCACCCAGAAGGTCTTTTTCAAGGTCAACATTTGTGTGTTTGTTTCAGATGATGGACGAAGAAGCCACTAAGCGTTACTGTCGGACGAGTGACGACGGACAGAATCAACAAGCCGAGGTAACAAACTGTTCATATCTCAGTTTCAAGGTTTTTATTATCAAATGCACAAATACAGAAGCAGTTGTTGTCGATGAAAATCTTGTGTCTCAAACTACCTTAAACAATGATAATTAAATATGTATTAAAAAAGAAATCACAAAAGTAAAAAACACAAATGAGACTCTAAGATATAAAATAGTGCGAGTTAGAAAACAGGGATGAAATATAAGATAAGATAAAATAGAACTTTATTAATCGCAAAGGGTGACAGAGATTACAAAATTACAACAAGTTTAAGTGTATAAAATAAAAAGTACTATTTCAGCAACCTTTACTGTCAAAAGAGACATTTTAGGGAAAAAATGATCTGTCTTGAGCCACAAAACATGTGATCATTGTGATGAAGGTAACTCAGTTTATAGTCTAAGTATATAGTATATAAGTCTAATGCAGTGAGGGCCAAAGAGACAATGTACTACGGAGTATTAGGGCCACATTGAGGGAAAAAACATCTGAGATTTACACAATAAAGTCACAATATTACGAGAAAAAAGTCACAACTTTCCGAGAAAAAGAGTCGTAATATTACGAGAATAAAGTCATAACGTTATGAAAAAAAAGTCAATTGCAAATGAAGAAATTGACTCCAATCCAAATTTATTTATAAAGCACATTTAAAAAGTTGTACAATTAAACATAAACATAAAAACAACACAATAAAACACTCAGACCAACTTAAAACCTTAATTTAACTTTAAAGAATAAAAGTGTTGAGACCAATAGGAAAGGAAAAAAGGATTAAAAAGGGAATATGTATGAATGTTACCAGGATATGTATATGTATATGTGTGTGTGTGTGTGTGTGTGTGTGTGTGTGTGTGTGTGTATGTGTGTGTGTGTGTGTGTGTGTGTGTGTGTGTATATGTGTGTATATGTGACTGGTTGGTTTCTCTGAACGACTGCTCTGATTGGCTGATAAATTGAAATCGCTCTCTGATTGGCTGGTTGTGTCTTTTGATGATTTACAGTAATGATCAGTGAATCATAAACTATATCAGCTGCTCCTGTACTGCACTAACACAACAGATAGATAGATAGAGTGACTCAGCAGATTAATCTGGATGGAAACGTCTGAATGAACCGAACATGCAGCTGATTGTTAAACACGTAGAGGTCGTCCTGAAGGTCGTCCTGAAGGTCAGCGAGGTCGTTGACATCGAGTAAAGTTCAGCAGAGTATTTTCCATTATGTATATATATATATAACTGTGTGTGGGAGGTGAGTGAGTGTATCTGCTGGTTTAATGATTAATGTGATGAAACAATAAATGTTGTGTATTTAATGATAGAATGAGAGACGGAGGGAGAGGAGGATGATGGATGGAAAGAAAGAGGAACGGAGAAGGAGTGTGGGAATGTGCAAACAAGACAAAGGTTGAGCTGTGATGTGAGAAATCTCTACAGAGCAATATATTATATAAAGTCATTGAACTTTTAATGACGTATATCTGACCTATAACCTTTAACAAATCAACAGTTACAGATTAAAGACTTTAACAGTTTGAAACAGCAGATGTGAGTTCAACATACCACAAATGAAAAATGTATATAAACATGTTTCAGAGCGTATATTTGCACGCCACGCCCTCGTTGACATTCCTTCGCCCCCCCGACCATAACCATCATAACTCTCCTGGCACTTCTGCATATTTAGATGTATTATTTAATGTTTATAACATCCTGGACCAGGCTGTGTACTCCATGACCTTTACCGTATACTTCATGTTAGCCACAACACAGCCCATAGTCTGTTTTTTAATAAACTTAGAAGCCGACAGCAGAATCTAACTTTACTGTTAATGTTATAAAAACAGAGAAACGTCCTAAAATGGTCCTAAATCAATAGTAGAGTATTTCTACTTTATGAATCAATCAATCAAACTTTATTTATATTGCACCTTTCAAACAAGTCAGGTGCAACTCAAAGTGCTGGATTTAGAAACTAATGCACCAAAACAACCAATGTAAAGGTTAACTGAATAAGAGAGCAATAAGAGAGATGGGTATGAAAGAGAAATAAAATACAAGGAAATAAAAATAACAATAAAAAATAAATAAGTAAAAGAATTAGGAAACTACACAAAATAAGCAGATTGTATTCAAATA
Organism: Sebastes fasciatus; assembly: GCF_043250625.1. Classification (NCBI taxonomy): domain Eukaryota; kingdom Metazoa; phylum Chordata; class Actinopteri; order Perciformes; family Sebastidae; genus Sebastes; species Sebastes fasciatus. The sequence continues at coordinate 25,678,455 of NC_133816.1, forward strand.
ATATTAATAAAATAAAAGAGATAATACTGATCAGCAATGAAATGTTCATTAAATAAAATAGAGTAAAATAAACCCTATAATGATGATGATAAATAAAACAATAAAAACAATCAAATTATAAAACTATAACTTATGACTTTATTCTCGTAAAGTTAGGATTTTATTCTCGTAATATTACGACTGGTCTGTACCCAGCCCGGACCTTTCTACTGGGTTTTATCAGGACTTTATTGTATAAGAGAAGAGTTCTTCAGGAACGTGATGTTGAGTCGCTGTAACACGACGTGAGATATTCTAGTGCTCACGTTTAACTCTGCTGTGGTGGACAAAGTGCAACTCCTCATTCATTGTCTATGTGTCTCTCTGTTACACACCTGGTGTGTGTTTGTCACTAATTTACACACACACACACACACACACACACACACACACACACACACACACACACACACACACACACTCACACACACACACACACACACACACACACACACACACACACACACACTCACACACACACACTCACACACACACACACACACACACACACACACACACACACACACACACACACACACACTCACACACACACACACACACACACACACACACACACACACACTCACACACACACACACACACACACACACACTCACACACACACACACACACACACACACACACACACACACACTCACACACACACACACACACACACACACACACACACGCATACACACACACACACACACACACACACACACACACACACACACTCATGAAAACACTGTGTTCTGAAGGGAGGGAGTAAAGTTCAGGTCAGTCAGGAAGAGAGAGAGATCACCGTCCTGCCGCGGAGGAAGACCGAACAACTGGACGCCGCCGCCGGGGTGAGTGGTCGACAACACACACACTAACACACAAACGCACTAATACACAAACACACCTATACACACTGGGACACACACAGGTTGACATCAGATAACCCTGAACTCTGATAAAGGTCAACTATTAATAGAAACTACTAGTGTTGTAATAGTAGTACACTAACCGGTGTCCGTATACTACTAGTACTAGTGTTGTAGTAGTATTAGTACACTAACCGGTGCTACTACAGTCAGTCTGAGAGGTTTGGTTTGATGTTTTCATGTTTATCTGAGTTTAAAACATTCAACAGAAACTTGCTGAGCCCGTTTCACAGCAACAGCAACACTGAGGACAACTTCAGGAGCAACGTTGTCCCCAAAGTTGCCCTCAGCAGCTTCATAAAGCTGTCGTCTATGTTGCTGTTACTACATTATTCAGCAGTGTTGATGTTAGTTATAGTTAATGTAAGTTGTCAGCAGTGTTGATCGTAGTTTACTACGTTGCCCTCAGCAGTGTTGCTGTTCATAAAGGTGTCATCGATGTTGCAGTTGCTAATGTTCCTAATGTCCCAGTGTATATATATATATATATAAACTGGTAAAACAAAGTTCTGAAACTTGTGTTTGGTGGATTATTTCTCTGTTGTATCAATGCTAATGGTCATTGTATTTTACATGGTTGGAAAGCCTGTTTATTTACCTTCACAATGATGTCACACTTGTAAGGATCATGCATTTGTGGGATGAGCAGCACAGCTGATGATGTGGGGAGCGCCCAAGAACAATGACCAGGTTGGTGACCAGCATGAGGAGGAGGTGCCAGGCTGTTGTGGCTGCGTATGGATCTTCCACCTCTACTGAGGCTCCTGACGGTGGATTCAATCAATCAATATGTCTTGTTTGTTCCTTGTTACTGATAGAGAGTTCAATCATCCACCAAACAACTCACAACAAGAGTCAACACCAACAGGAGAATACACTGTTTAGAGCATTTTGGCAAATTGTTCTTGGGCGCTACCCACATAATCAGCTGTGCTGCTCATCACACAAATACATGATCCTTACAAGTGTGACATCATTGTGAAGGTAAATAAACAGGCTTTCAACCATGTAGAATACAATGACCATTAGCATTAGCATCACCATTAGCATTGATACAACAGAGAAATAATCCACCAAACACAAGTTTAACAACTTTTTTTCCCCAGTTTATATAAATATATATACGTATATATATATAAATATATATACGTATATATATATAAATATATATATATATATACGTATATATATATATATTTATACTGATGTGATGTTTGTTTGTAGACGAAGATGTCGGACTCGTCCTCCTGCTGTTCGTCTTGTGTCCGTCTGAAGGACAGATGTCCTCGACCACAAGGACTCATCAACCTGCTCATCACTAAAGGTAACAAACTCTCTGTGTCTCTATTAACAGGCTATATATCTATATATATATAACTATAATCAGTATCTATAACTATATCTCTATATTAATCCTGTGTCTGTTCAGTGTGTCTGTTCGCACTGCTGTTCGGCGTCGTCTGGTCCATCACAGGAAGTGAGTGTTTACCTGGAGGGAACCTGTTCGGCCTCGTCATCCTCTTCATCTGCTCTGTGCTGGGAGGGAAGCTGGTGGGAATGATCCAACTGCCCACCCTACCCCCCTTCCCTCCACTACTTGGTACGACCCGACACCTCAAACCAAACCAATATAATATAATATAATATAATATGATATAATATAATATAATATAATATAATATAATATAAAATAATATAATATAATATAAAATAAAATAATATAATATAATATAATATAATATAATATAAAATAATATAATATAATATAATATAAAATAATATAATATAATATAATATAAAATAAAATAATATAATATAATATAATATAATATAATATAAAATAATATAATATAATATAATATAATATAATATAATATAAAATAATATAATATAATATAAAATAAAATAATATAATATAATATAATATAATATAATATAAAATAATATAATATAATATAATATAAAATAATATAATATAATCCCTGCCCCCCTTCCCTCCTGTACTTGGTACGACCTGACAATGTATATGTGCATATACATATATATATATTCTTATATCTCCAGGACAGAACGTTAAGTATTTAACTACTCTAAGTGTCTTTGACCACGTTGTGCTGTAGGAATGCTGCTGGCGGGCCTGCTGCTGCGTAACGTTCCCTACGTAACGGACGCCGTCTACATCGACACTCACTGGTCTGCAGCTCTGAGGAACATCGCCCTGTCAATCATCCTGACCAGAGCCGGGCTGGGCCTGGACCCGTCGGTGAGCGCACGCACACACACACACACACACACACACACACACACACACACACACACACACACGCACACACACACACACACACACACACACACACACACACAGAGTAAAATATACTGCATGTAGTTAATAACCACGTGTGTGTGTGTGTGTGTGTGTGTGTGTGTGTGTGTGTGTGTGTGTGTGTGTGTGTGCGTGTTGATGCAGGCGTTGAGTCGTCTGAAGGCGGTGTGTCTGCGCCTCGCCATCGGTCCCTGTGTGGTGGAGGCGTCCATCGTCGCCGTGGTTTCTCACTTCCTGTTGGGTCTGCCCTGGGTGTGGGGCTTCATCCTGGGGTACCACACACCCATTATAGATATATATACATATAGAAACAGCTCTCTACATCAGTAACTGTGGTTCTGTGGTTCTGTCTCTACATCAGTAACTGTGGTTCTGTGGTTCTGTGGTTCTGTCTCTACATCAGTAACTGTGGTTCTGTGGTTCTGTGGTTCTGTCTCTACATCAGTAACTGTGGTTCTGTGGTTCTGTGGTTCTGTCTCTACATCAGTAACTGTGGTTCTGTGGTTCTGTGGTTCTGTGGTTCTGTCTCTACATCAGTAACAGTGGTTCTGTGGTTCTGTGGTTCTGTGGTTCTGTGGTTCTGTCTCTACATCAGTAACTGTGGTTCTGTGGTTCTGTGGTTCTGTCTCTACATCAGTAACTGTGGTTCTGTGGTTCTGTGGTTCTGTCTCTACATCAGTAACAGTGGTTCTGTGGTTCTGTGGTTGTAGCTTCGTCCTGGCCGCCGTGTCTCCAGCCGTCGTGGTTCCGTCCATGTTGCTGCTGCAGAGAGAAGGATACGGAGTGGAGAAGGTAAACCATCGGCTCTGATCACCGGTGGTTCTGCAGTCTGCCAGCAGGGGGAACCGGTGGACCGCTAGAGAGACCGGCCAGTCTGTGTAAACATTAGAACTCTATCTTATAAAACACTACAACCTGAAGACTGATCACCTAGATGACCCCTAGAACCTCCTATAGGACCCCAAAACCTCCTCAGTGCCTAACAGAACATCCTAATGGACTCCTAGAACCTCCTCAATGATCACAAGAACCTCCTAATTGACTCTTAGACCCTCTTTAGGGACCCCTAAAATATCCTCAATGCAACGACCACAAGAACGTCCTATAGGACCTCTAAAACCTCCTCAATGATCACAAGAACCACCTATAGGACCCCTAAAATCTCATCAATATCTGGAAAAACATCCTAAGGGACTTCTAGAACCTTGTAAATGATCACAAGAACCTCCTATATGACCCCTAAAACCTCCTCAATAGCTGGAAGAACATCCCTAAGGGACCCCTAGAACCTCCTCAATGAACAGAACCTCCTATAGGACCCCTAGAACTTCCTCAATGATCACAAGAACCACCTATAGGACCTCTAAAACCTCCTCTATAGCTGGAAGAACATCCCTAAGGGACCCCTAGAACCTCCTCAATGATCACAAGAACCACCTATAGGACCTCTAAAACCTCCTCTATAGCTGGAAGAACATCCTAAAGGACCCCTAGAACCTCCTCAATGATCACAAGAACTTCCTATAAGACCTCTAGAACCTCCTCAATGATCAAAAGAACCTCCTATAGGACCTCTAGAACCTCCTCAATGATCACAAGAACCTCCTATAGAACCCGGCCCTCCTCAACGGCCACTAGAACCTCTTAAAGGACTCCTTTAACCTGCTGAAGGACGACCAGAATCACCAACAGGACCCCAACAACTTATCTATTGTAGTTGTGTGATGTTCCATTGATGTTCTATTAATGTTCTACTGATGTTCTACTGATGTTGTTCAGGGAATCCCCACCCTGCTGATGGCTGCTGGGAGTTTTGATGACATTCTGGCCATAACAGGGTTCTCTACCTGCCTGGGGATCGCCTTCTCTACAGGTCTGTACAGGAGAATACGCTCTATTCTATTCTATTCAGTTCTATTGAGTTCTATTGAGTTCTACACGCTGTGTTTGTCCTGCAGGTTCTACGTGGATGAACATACTGAAGGGTCTGCTGGAGGTGGTGGGGGGGGTCATAGCCGGGCTGGTGCTGGGTCTGTTCTTGTGCTGCTTCCCCAGTAAAGACCAGGTGAGGGGGGGGTTGGATGTTGTTTTACACCGTCTCAAATCTTAAATGTAATTTAATGAATCATCTAAATGTCCTCCGTCCGTCTGCAGGAGGACCTGGTGTTGAGGAGGACCCTCATGGTGTTGGGTCTGTCCATATTTTCGGTCTTCTTCAGTCACGTTATTGGTTTTGCCGGAGCCGGTGGTCTCAGTACGCTGGTTCTGGCCTTCCTGGCTGCTCTGGGCTGGAAGGCTGACAAGGTAACACACATCCGAATCACTTAAATCTGGATTAAACACCTGGAGTCAGACCTGTTTACACCACGTCAGCATGTCCGTGTTTAACCCGGACCGGTTCTGTCCAGGTCCCGGTGGCAGCCATGGTGGGTCTGTCGTGGGATGTGTTCCAGCCGCTCCTCTTTGGTCTGATTGGAGCAGAAATCACCATAGCAACGCTCAGCCCCAGCACCGTAGGTAAGAACAATCAGAACAAAACAGCATGTAATGTGGACCCGGTCTCCGTAACTAGGAAGTGGACCCGGTAACAGACGAGGTTGTTCTGTTGGTCTCTCTGTGTTCAGGTCTGGGTCTGGCCTGCATCACTATCGGCCTGGTGATGCGCCTGCTCGTCACCTTCTCGCTGGTTCATTTCGGAGGATTCAACCTGAAGGAGAAACTCTTCATCTCTGTGGCCTGGCTGCCTAAAGCCACCGTACAGGTCTGTGTGATAGAACCCCTAGAACCTCATCACCGGCCACAAGAACCACCTAAAGGACCCCTAAAACCTTCTCTATGACTACTAGAACCACAAAGGACATCTAGAATATCCCAGAATCTCAACAGTGACTACATGACAACCCACTAAAGGACCCCTAGAATCACCTGCAGAACCCCTAGAACCTCATCAGTGACCACAACAACCACTTAAAGGACTAACAGAACCTCCTAAATGACTCCTCCAACCTCTTCAGTGGCTACAAGAACCTTAGAAATGATGACTTTGACCATCTTAAAGAACCTCTAGAATATCCAGAACCTTCACAGTGACCTCCTCTAGAAGACTTAGGCCGAGGCTACATTGAACGCACAACGTATGCGGACCGTTCAGTGTAGCCTGGGCGTTGGGAGGCTCTAGCGGTCTTGTTCAGGCTTTTAAAGAGTCCAACGTGTGTTTATTTGTGTCCCAGGCTGCTATTGGCTCCAAGGCGTTGGACATGGCGAGAGAGGAGGGGGATGAGACCTTGATTAAGTTTGGTTTGGACGTGCTAACGTTAGCCGTGTTAGCCATCCTGACCACAGCTCCCATCGGAGCGCTGGGCATCGGACTGGCAGGACCACGCCTCCTGGCCCGGCAGGTTAAAGGTCAGCGCGCACACACCCACACCGCACACAGACGTTTGTTTATCTGTTCTTGTGAGGACCCTCGTTGACATTCCCTAACTCCTAACCCTAACTGCGGGGGATTCTTGCCTCACCCTAACGTTCTGGTAACTTTCCTTCTGGGGGTCGGTCGGGCTCAGAAATCTTAGTCGACGAAGACCAGAACAACCAATTAGTCGACTAATCGACTAAAAGGGGGCAGCCCTGTTGACCTTAACTTTGAATCAAAGTCTTAACCTTCAAACAGTCCTTTGAAGTAGTGAAGGCTAGACAAAATGTCCTCACAATGTAGAGTGTCCTCACTACGATGGTTTGAATACGTGGACCTCACAAGGTAGTAAAACAAACCTACACACACCATTTTTCTTTTAATTTGTTTGTTGTTAATGCTACCAGTTCAGTTTTGATACCGATGCTGTCCGTATGAGTTGCTATGTATTTATATTTTTATTGATTTATATTTTAAAAATTAAACATTATTTAAAAAAATAATAATCACAAAATGCCAGAAACGGAAAAAAAAAATGTATAGGTGTTTTTATTTACAGATCAAGTTTCAATTGATTAACTTATGTGTCATCATTTTACCCTTTTAAATTGTTTAAACATCATTACAGACAGACAGATGGATAGATCATATTTTTATTGACACTTTTGATCTCAGCAGACGACACCGAAGGCGGAGCTCCGACTCCAAGCAGCAACGGGATTGGTCAAGAAAAAGACAACGTGACCCTTGAGAGCAAGCTATGAGGCCTCTGATTGGACAAACGAAAGAAAGCTATGTTATGCACCTGAAGTAAAAACCTTCTGTAGATGCAGATATGTTTTTAAAATGTCTTGTTTCTTTTATCCTTTGATGTGCTAATGCTAGTTTTTACTAGCTACTGTCGCTAAATGCTAAATGTTCAGCTACTGATGCGTTAGCTCTGCTGTTTATGACGGGACGACTCCAGAAGCTCATGTCCAACATTTCAAACAGATGAAATGATAAAAATAAGTCAATATTATGAGATACTACTTGAAAAGATAGTAAGTCTTCATCAACATTATAATTTTCTCAGAATTAAGAGATTTACTTTCTCAAAAGTATGTATGATAGTAAATAAAAAATATGAGATGTACTATGTCACTATGTAACTAGCCAGGCGCTAAATGAGTAACAACTTAATGCTTCATCCTCACACTCTGGTCACAGCGTAGGAAAGCACCGTGCTTTCACCAGATGAGGGACGACTTTGTTCAGCTAAGCTAAGTAGCCTTGCGTCCGACCAGCGGGCCGGTGGCTAACGGCAGCGCTGGAAAGATAAACGGAGGGCGTATAAATCTCTGGATGTCTATAGTTAACTATCCTTCAGTAAAGTCAGTCAGAAAGAGAGTCGGACAATATCGGAGAAGCGTTTCAGAGACGGAGAGAAAGGGTTGCTAATAGTTTAACCTTCTGCTAACACGGCTGCTGTTAGCAGAAGGCTAAATATTAGCAACATTTACTCTCCGTCTCTGAAACGTTTCTCCGATATTGTAACTCGCTAGAGCCTCCAATCACAGTTTGTAACTTGAGCCCACTGCCAGCGTTAGCCTCCAGTCTTTCCTTTGTTTCTTCCTCATCATGGCGTCGACATAAAAAGGGTCTATGCAATATAATATATCATTTCTATCACTCTTATTGTAATTGTTTTCTGTAAGTAATGAATAATTCCAACAATTATTGTAATGCGCTGCGATCTCTTTCATATGTGCTTTTAATGAAAAGCTCAATAAATACTTACAGTTACAATAACGTTACAAAGTCTCCTTTTAATTTAAGATAAAGCACAATTTAATTTAATTTATTAATGTATTTGTTCGGGACAATATACCCTTTTACTAACAGAACAGTTGTAACAGAGCCAGAGTTCGTCTGTGGTCCCTGAATTACTTAGAAATTCAAATGTCATGTGGTGCAAAGTTCACATGTATCACAGCAAGCATGCACAGGATATAACACATATGCACTAACGGAACACATGCAAAAAACAACACAATAAAGTGCACTCCAGTCAAAGAGTTGTCAACGTAAATGCCAAATAAACGATGCATAGAAATCATATTCAACACGGGATGTGTTTCAGCTGCGTTCAGACGATCCGGTGTTCCTGGTTGACATCCGTCCTTAATTCATGTTGCTTCTTTTTATTAGCAAAGATCAATGTGGAAAACATTCAGGTTGCAGCTTCTCAAGTTTAGCCGGGACTGTTCAGCAGGCAACGACCTCTTGCAACAACAAATGCTTCCAGTGAAGTTTTGCTGTAGTATTTTAAAAGGATATTTTCTTTAAAAGTTGAGTAAACATATGTGATAGAACACAATATAATACAATACCAGTGGTTTCACACAAACAGCGAGTGTTTCCTGTTTTCTCTACAAGTTGTCTCTTCACACCTCAGACCACGCTGCAGCCGTCTACAAGCAACCGCAGTGTTGGAC
>NC_133816.1:25695134-25775134 GCF_043250625.1 Sebastes fasciatus
AATACTGGGGGCAAGAAATCCACCTGTGGAGAAGAATGGGGGACTGGTACCTCCACTAGCTGTCACCTCGACACGTTGAAGCAGACGGACAGCGCCACCTACTGGTGTGAGTCTCCTGCAAAGCAGCGGAGCAACTGTCTCAACATCACCGTGCACGGTAGGCGAAATAAAAAAGACGTCCAAATGAGTCCACAACGGATCATACGGTACAAACACGTTTCCCTCTTCCTCCACGTTCAGATGGACCAGTGATCCTGCAGAGTCCTGTCCTCCCTGTGAGGCTGGGAGATAACGTCACTCTGCACTGTATGATGAAGACGTCCTCCAACCTCCCAGCTGCTTTCTATAAAGATGGCGCCCTCATCGGGACTGAGCCTCTAGGTCACATGACCCTCCACCATGTTTCCAGGTCTGATGAAGGCCTCTACAAGTGTCTCATCAGCAGTGATGAGTCTCCACCCAGCAGCCTGTTTGTCAGAGGTGAGGAGGTCGTGACAATCATAGACACATAGACGCTTCATCCGTTATGTCAACGTGGGCGCCATATTGGACAGGGCAAGACTGTCCTGTAACCCTATACAAGTGAACGGGGGAGCTGGCGTTTTAACGTCTACATTTCTGGTTATTATATTAAAGTGTTTATGATCTAGGAGGAATAGAAAATAAAGTTTTGTCTCCAGTTACTTAGAATCTGGATAGTTGAGCTCTAATCGCTGCTAGACGCTCAGGAGACGAGTGTGTACCGTCGGCATGAACTGAATCCATTACGTGATAGAGAATAGTTCATTCATAAGGAATTACATTCCAATATTTTATGTTTTAAACACAATATCATGTTAGATATGAACATCAATAAGCTAACAATAACCAACGTTAGCTAGCTCTTATCTGATGTTACGGAAGCAAACGTTTTGTAAAGATGTAACGTTAGCTGGAACAGTTGATAATGTGAAAAATGCTGAAAGGAAAATGTGATATAATAGTACTAGTTTTTCATAATGACCTATTGATTGAATCATATCGAAGGACAGACTGCTGATCCATGAACTAGAAGAAGTGACGTTAACGTATTTTAGTTTTTCACCAAAATCTTTGGCGTAGGAAACAAAAGAATGGTAACGTTAAAGAGTTGTATGTCGGTTATGTCCCATTAGACACGCTGCAGTAAAGAGCCAGAATGTTATTTTATGCATCTGTTTGGTTTTACGTCTAACCTTGGCGTGGACTCCCTTTTCCTCACATTCCCTGAGCCAGTTTGTGACAAAGGAAACTTAATCTGCCATTCTGATGAAGGTGGTGTACCTGCATGATTCTTACACTTTTTGGTTGTACCAACATGATTTAAGTCGGTTTGGATAAATAAGTATAAGTCTGAACATGTTTTAGTCATAAAGACCCTTTTAGTGTTGACGTCATGATTAACATCCCATCATGGTTACTAACAGGAAAGGAGTCTATAGATGTATTTCTATATTTTAGAAGATAAACTTGAATGTGATATTTGTGCTGCCACATTTGTTTGAAGCTTCATGTTTTCGTTGCTGAACAACAATGTTCCTCTGTTGGATTAGAAAGAAAGAAAACACGTCAACAGATGTGGAGATTAACATACATTTTTGTTGTGTTTTTCTGTAACGTTTGGTGTTTCATAGTGTGGCTTTTGACATTCACCTGACCAGGTGTGTTTGTTTTTCTAGATCCAAACAGTAGGTCTTCGTCCACTGCAGTCTCGACTCAGTTGTCGCTGAGAGTGATGCTCCACCTGGTGGTGATCTTCCCGTACTTCGTCTCCACCGTCCTCCTGGTGTCTGTATATCGACACCCGCCTGCAGGTAACGCTCACCTTCTGACGAGAGTCAGCACACGTCAACACGCTGACCTGATGATGGCTTCGAAAGTAATTACAACCAATCACAACGTGCTTCATTTTAATACAATTGCAACTCTGCAGGAAGGAACCCGCCTGTATCCATGACGACATCTCCACACGGCGAGGATGACGAGGGATCGGACCAACCGTATGATGAGGTCACCACCGAGCATCATTTCTAAACTCTCTTATGTTGTATATATTAACTGCTTCATTTGTGTCATGTTTGTTCTCTTTTGTACTCTGTTTTCAATATTTTGTCAATAAAGTTTTTAAAAAGTGAACATTTCAGTGAGAATAGTTTGTTTTCACCATGGTCTGTTTTTAATTGTTGACAAATAATTAACATGTCTGACTTGAGCGACCCCTCGTGGTAGAGTCAGATACAACACCTTAATAATACGTTTTAAAACATTTAATCGTTATAGTTTCCCATTCACAGCAAGACCATCAACATTTCTCGCTCAGGTTGAAATATTTCAACTCCCGCAAATACGCGCAAATTTGCGGTTATTCGCCTCTTTGCATCGACTTTGTATGTAATCGTGTCGCGCTAAAAGTTTGCTTCGCTCTTGGTGTGAACGCACCATAAGCCTCATGGATGTGGGTCAGTCGGGGTCTGCTACACCTTCAACGTTGTAAAAGTGAAACTTAAAAGCAACGCATTGTTTTGAACACAAAACAAAACAGCTTATTTAGGTTTAGGCAACAAAACCACTGAGTTAAGGACCAGTATGTAACATTTAGGGGGATCTATTGGCAGAAATGGAATATAATGTTAATAAGTATGTTTTCTTTAGTGAATAATCACCTGAAAATAAGAATAATTGTGTTTGCGTTACCTTAGAATGAGACGTTTATATCTACCTAACTACTGACTGTTGTGAAATCACGGACACGTCTGCAGTTGTCATGACCTAATGTCAGGGTCTACCGACTTATGTTTATTGAGCTAATTAATGATGTTTGTACCCTCAGAGGAGGGTATAAAAGGAGGTGCGTGGTGATTGCCACGTAGACTTTCCTGCAGAGTTGTCTCGGCTTTATTCTGTGATAATAGTCTGTCAGCGTTTTTGCTTCTTATCTGTCTCCATATCTCCACCACTTATTCGGCGTTGTCGGCAGGATTGGAAGAGATCGCCTCTGCTGTGCCCGGCGTTCTGGACGAACAACACAAACGGTGGCCACCTAAAAAAAGGTAAGCAATATTTTGCTTTATTTTAGAAAAGGTTGTGTGGTTCTGTCGAGGGTCTGGCTCAGTGGTAACGGCACTAACTCTGTCCGACTTCCAGCTGCGTCCTCAACTCTGACTCTATCAGGGATTCTTAGGAATCAGTGAGTGGGAACAAAACACATTTAGTTTATCTGATCTGAAGAGAATCTGAACAAACATGAACGACAACACGACTCAGAATGTGAACAACTGTCAGCTTTAATTTGGACCAAAAACATGTGGACTGCTCCGTCCAGAACATTCCTCACTGAACCGGACCGAGTTGATCCTGACAGCTGCTTTAAAGACTTCAACCAGTCAAACTACAACATGTGGAGTTCCTCAGGGAACCCTTCTGGGTCCTCCACCGGTCCTCATCTTCATTTAGGATCAGATCAGAACTGATGCTCCGTGGTGACCGCAGTGATGACATCACCGTAGTCATCATCCAATCCCTCCTCAGCCTGGGTGGGCGGGGTCGTCACCACGGAGACGGGCAGCTCACTTCCTGCAGTCAGAGCAGGTTAGAGAGAGAAGGTGGATAAATGATCAACATGAAGAGTTCTGGTAGAGACAACTGTCAATCAACATCTGACTGATTGATTGATTGATTGATTGATTGATTGATTGATTGATTGATTGATTGATTGATTGATACCTGTGTTCCTGTGTCGATATAAAGACACCATGATGAAGGTGGAGATGCAGTAAGGACAGAACACCACCAGGTGGCAGACCAGTCTGATGACAAGGTGGAGGGGGTCTAAGGCAGGGGGCGGGGCTGTAGAGGTGGGCGGGGCTGTAGAGGTGGGCGGAGCCGTGATTGTAGGTCTACCTGTAGAGAGAATCCCACCTGGTCAGGTGATTATCTGGATGAATGAACTCCTGAAATCAAAGGTGACCTCCTTACCTGTGACAGTGAGCCAGCTGGGTGGAGACTCATCACTGCTGATGTGACACTTGTAGAGGCCTTCATCAGCCCTTGAAACATGGTGGAGGGTCATGTGACCTGCAGGCTCATACCTGATGAGGGCGCCATCTTTATAGAAAGCAGCTGAGAGACTGGAGGACGTCTTTGTCCTACAGAGCAGAGTGACATCATCTCCCTCCATCACAGGGAGGACAGGACTCTGCAGGATCACTGGTCCACCTCAACACAGAGACACACTACAGCATTTCATCCCTTTACACACAGCTTCATCAATACTGCAATCTATGGCCCCGACCACGACTCTGAAACATCAGTAAGTTAGAATCTATGGCCCCGACCACGACTCTGAAATATCAGTAAGTTCAAATCTGTGGCCCCGACCACGACTCTGAAATATCAGTAAGTTAAAATCTATGGCCCCGACCACGACTCTGAAATATCAGTAAGTTAGAATCTATGGCCCCGACCACGACTCTGAAATATCAGTAAGTTAGAATCTATGGCCCCGACCACGGCTCTGAAATATCAGTAAGTTAAAATCTATGGCCCCGACCACGACTCTGAAATATCAGTAAGTTAGAATCTATGGCCCCGACCACGACTCTGAAATATCAGTAAGTTAGAATCTATGGCCCCGACCACGACTCTGAAATATCAGTAGTTATAATCTCGACTCTACAGGCTGATCTTACCAGTGACGGTGATGGTGATGGTGTTACTGGTTGCTCCCTCTCTGGACTCACACCAGTAAACTCCACTGTCCCATAAGAGCATGTAGCCGATGTTACAGGAGGAACCAGCAGGTTTTCCCCATCCAGCTCCACACTGAGTCCTGGTTTCTTTGGTGATGTTCCTCCACAGAGTCCATCCAGCAGAGCCGTCGTCCTCCTCACAGCTCAGAGAGACAGGCTGTCCTCTAAACATCTGAGAGCTGCTGGGACTCAGAGTCAGACGAGCTGGAGGGAGGAGGAGACAGAAAACACTAAATGACTCCTAAAAGAGGTTACAGTTTGTATTTGAGTCCTACAGAATGTGTATAATGTCACGTCTAATATATAATTCAACACATGTGAGGACAAACGGTCGTTTACTTGCAGACCAAAGACTGGATGAATCCTCAACTCTGACTCTTCTATCAGGGTTTCAGAGAGTTTGAGATGTGACAAAGTTTACTGACCTTGGTTTGTTGTGCCGCTCAGCAGGAAGGTCAGAACTGAAGAGAGATGAAGTTAGTTTGAGGTTTTACTGCAGACCGACAGAACAACTGTCCTCAGTACTGTGTCATACAGCTTTAGCATGATTTCAGTGCTTTACAGCATCTGAATGTAGTGCAATGTTAGCATGAGTCAGAGTCAAAGTGGCTACAAGCATGAGAATAATATGAGAAAAATACCAGAAAAGGTACAAGTCCAAGAGTCAGAGTCCAACAAGGTACGAGTCCAAGACAAGTCAGAGTCCAACAAGGTACGAGTCCAAGACAAGTCAGAGTCCAACAAGGCACGAGTCCAAGACAAGTCAGAGTCCAACAAGGTACAAATTTGAGACAAGTGCAAGATTTAAAAAAAAGTGGACTTGTGTACTACAGCCCTGGATCTAGACTCATACTCTTGCTCTCAAAGTTCACCAGATTGATGCATTTAACTTTAAAACGTTCAAAATTATCTTCCCCTTCTTCAGAACTCATTCCGGCGCTGTCTGTCTGACATTAACCCTTTAACATTCACTTCATGCTGTTAAAGGTTGTACCAGAGTAAAGTGAGAACATTTTCTGAACGTATTAAACTGTTTAATTGTAATGTTTAAGCTCCATCGTACTCTCTCTAGACTCTAGAACAGATTGTACTCACAGATCAGCCATTGAAGCGATGTTCGTCTCATGGTACCAGCCGGTGATGTGACATCAAACACTTTGAAAGTTTCACTCAGAGCAGATAAAACCCTGTTTCCTGTGTGGAGTATAGTGCAGCAGCCGTGTGGTTTCCCCTCCTGCAGTTGGTCACTTACGTCGGTTCGGAATGGCATCGTCTCTGCTGCAGGCTGGAGGCTCCTGCTGCTAGCCTCAACTCACCCCACCACTGCATTGTGGGTAATACAGGCGCTAAGTTTTAACAAGGAAGAAGAATGTGTGAAATAAGGAAGTGGATATCTCTGCTCTCTGCTTCTGCTGCATTGATTTTGATCTTTCTTTTCTGGACCCCCTGCAGTTCGCCTACAGAGCCACCAGGTCGGTAGGTGATGCAGTCAAAGACAACGATGATGGACATCCACACCGCCATCATTGGGTCCATCCTCACCTCCACCGTCACCACCTGGTATCCTGCTGCCACTGCCAAGGACCAGGTGATTCAGATTCAAACAAACATCTTGAATCTTTGTGGTGAAAAGAGTTTAACAGTTTAATAGCAATTTATTACTTACACATCTTGCTGTGCGATACCTTTTTAGTATTAATTATCTTTTATTACGTGTTTTTATCTTATTGTCTTATGCTCATTTTTCATCTCAAGTTTTTAATTTAGTTTTCTGTTTTAGTTTTTTCCTTCTAATGTTTTGGTTCAGAGAACTAATTTACCTGCTTTCATATAACAAAGCCTGTCTCCTAGCAGTGTGAGAGGAAACCACAACACTGCCAGCCACAGTCACAGAGGAAGGGCGGGGGGGCTTCTTTTACTTGACGTATAGATCTCACTTCACCAAGCGTTAAGATGGAGGAAGCACCTCTACTGTGGCTGCTCTGTAAGTATCATCGAATACAATTTAACAATAATGACTAGAATACTGTCGTCTAACTTTGGTTTTTACGTCACTTTCATGTCTGTGTGTTGACCCAGTCTTCACCCAACACGATATTTATGTCGTATCACAAACCTGAAAACAACCTGAGTGTCATTTCTTTTCAGTTCTGACTTCCCTGCTGAGCTGCACAACAAACCAAGGTCAGTAAACTTCTATTACATCTGAATCTTAGTATTACGGCCACATAGAGGAAAACATTAATCAATCTGAGATTACAAGAATAAAGTCGTAATATTATGAGCATAAAGTCAGAAGTCCCCTAATGCATGGAAGGCTGCTACAATATTGACGAAATTTGGTACGTATATTGCTCTCATCCTTTTGGATATACTTCCTGTTGGCTTTCATTAGCTCCGCCCAACCGAATGTTGGCCATTTTGGATATTGTGCGTTGTTCGTGTATTTTATGCAAACTTTTTGAAACTCCTCCTGGAGGATTTATCAGATTCGTTTCAAATGTGGTTGGTTAGAATTAGGAAACAAAACTACTTGGTTTGTTAAGTGGCCGCCATTGGCCGCCATTTTTAGGACCTTCAAGAGGACTTTGAGTTCAATTAAACATTAAGATCATCAGTTTATTTTAACCACATCCTCCTCCCTCCAGCTCGTCTGACTCTGAGTCCCAGAAGCTCTCAGATGTTTGAAGGACAGTCTGTCTCTCTGAGCTGTGAGGAGGACGACGTCTCTGCTGGATGGACTCTGAGGAGGAACATCACCGATGAAACCAGGACTCAGTGTGGAGCTGGCTGGGGAAAACCTGCTGGTTCCTCCTGTAGCATCAGCTACATGTTCGCATGGCACAGTGGAGTTTACTGGTGTGAGTCCAGAGAGGGAGCAACCAGTAACACCATCACCATCACCGTCACTGGTAAGATCAGCCTGTAGAGTCGAGATTATAACTACTGATATTTCAGAGTCGTGGTCGGGGCCATAGATTCTAACTTACTGATGTTTCAGAGCCGTGGTCGGGGCCATAGATTCTAACTTACTGATATTTCAGAGTCGTGGTCGGGGCCATAGATTGTAACTTACTGATATTTCAGAGCCGTGGTCGGGGCCATAGATTCTAACTTACTGATATTTCAGAGTCGTGGTCGGGGTCATAGATTGTAGTATTGATGAAGCTGTGTGTAAAGGGATGAAATGCTGTATTGTGTCTCTGTGTTCAGATGGACCAGTGATCCTGCAGAGTCCTGTCCTCCCTGTGATGGAGGGAGATGATGTCACTCTGCTCTGTAGGACAAAGACGTCCTCCATTCTCTCAGCTGCTTTCTATAAAGATGGCGCCCTCATCAGGACTGAGCCTGCAGGTCACATGACCCTCCACCATGTTTCCAGGTCTGATGAAGGCCTCTACAAGTGTCTCATCAGCAGTGATGAGTCTCCACCCAGCTGGCTCACTGTCACAGGTGAGGAGGTCACCTTTGATTTCAGGAGTTCATTCATCCAGATAATCACCTGACCAGGTGGGATTCTCTCTACAGGTAGACCTACAATCACGGCTCCGCCCACCTCTACAGCCCCGCCCCCTGCCTCAGACCCCCTCCACCTTGTGATCAGACTGGTCTGCCACCTGGTGGTGTTCTGTCCTTACTGCATCTCCACCTTCATCATGGTGTCTTTATATCGACACAGGAACACAGGTAACAATCAATCAATCAATCAATCAATCAATCAATCAATCAATCAATCAATCAATCAATCAATCAAACAGTCAATCAATCAATCAATCAATCAATCAGTCAGGTGTTGATTGACAGTTGTCTCTACCAGAACTCTTCATGTTGATCATTTATCTACCTTCTCTCTCTAACCTGCTCTGACTGCAGGAAGTGAGCTGCCCGTCTCCGTGGTGACGACCCCGCCCACCCAGGCTGAGGAGGGATTGGATGATGACTACGATGATGTCATCAGCGCGGCCACCACGGAGCATCAGTTCTGATCTGATCCTAAATGAAGATGAGGACCGGTGGAGGACCCAGAAGGGTTCCCTGAGGAACTCCACATGTTGTAGTTTGACTGGTTGAAGTCTTTAAAGCAGCTGTCAGGATCAACTCGGTCCGGTTCAGTGAGGAATGTTCTGGACGGAGCAGTCCACATGTTTTTGGTCCAAATTAAAGCTGACAGTTGTTCACATTCTGAGTCGTGTTGTCGTTCATGATTGTTCAGATTCTCTTCAGATCAGATAAACTAAATGTGTTTTGTTCCCACTCACTGATTCCTAAGAATCCCTGATAGAGTCAGAGTTGAGGACGCAGCTGGAAGTCGGACAGAGTTAGTCCCGTTACCACTGAGCCAGACCCTCGACAGAACCACACAACCTTTTATAAAATAAAACACGACATTAATGTCGTATCACAAACCTGAAAACAACCTGAGTGTCATTTCTTTTCAGTTCTGACTTCCCTGCTGAGCTGCACAACAAACCAAGGTCAGTAAACTTCTATTACATCTGAATCTTAGTATTACGGCCACATAGAGGAAAAAATAAATAAATCTGAGATTACAAGAATAAAGTCGTAATATTATGAGCATAAAGTCAGAAGTCCCCTAATGCATGGAAGGCCGCTACGATATTGACAAAATTTGGTACGTATATTGCTCTCATCATTTCGGATATACTTCCTGTCGGCTTTCATTAGCTCCGCCAAACCAAATGTCGGCCATTTTGAATATTGTGCGTTGTTCGTGTATTTTATGCAAACTTTTTGAAACTCCTCCTGGAGGATTTATCAGATTCGTTTCAAATGTGGTTGGTTAGAATTAGGAAACAAAACTACTTGGTTTGTTAAGTGGCCGCCATTGGCCGCCATTTTTAGGACCTTCAAGAGGACTTTGAGTTCAATTAAACATTAAGATCATCAGTTTATTTTAACCACATCCTCCTCCCTCCAGCTCGTCTGACTCTGAGTCCCAGAAGCTCTCAGATGTTTGAAGGACAGTCTGTCTCTCTGAGCTGTGAGGAGGACGACGTCTCTGCTGGATGGACTCTGAGGAGGAACATCACCGATGAAACCAGGACTCAGTGTGGAGCTGGCTGGGGAAAACCTGCTGGTTCCTCCTGTAGCATCAGCTACATGTTCGCATGGCACAGTGGAGTTTACTGGTGTGAGTCCAGAGAGGGAGCAACCAGTAACACCATCACCATCACCGTCACTGGTAAGATCAGCCTGTAGAGTCGAGATTATAACTACTGATATTTCAGAGTCGTGGTCGGGGCCATAGATTCTAACTTACTGATGTTTCAGAGCCGTGGTCGGGGCCATAGATTCTAACTTACTGATATTTCAGAGCCGTGGTCGGGGCCATAGATTGTAACTTACTGATGTTTCAGAGCCGTGGTCGGGGCCATAGATTGTAACTTACTGATATTTCAGAGTCGTGGTCGGGGTCATAGATTGTAGTATTGATGAAGCTGTGTGTAAAGGGATGAAATGCTGTATTGTGTCTCTGTGTTCAGATGGACCAGTGATCCTGCAGAGTCCTGTCCTCCCTGTGATGGAGGGAGATGATGTCACTCTGCTCTGTAGGACAAAGACGTCCTCCATTCTCTCAGCTGCTTTCTATAAAGATGGCGCCCTCATCAGGACTGAGCCTGCAGGTCACATGACCCTCCACCATGTTTCCAGGTCTGATGAAGGCCTCTACAAGTGTCTCATCAGCAGTGATGAGTCTCCACCCAGCTGGCTCACTGTCACAGGTGAGGAGGTCACCTTTGATTTCAGGAGTTCATTCATCCAGATAATCACCTGACCAGGTGGGATTCTCTCTACAGGTAGACCTACAATCACGGCTCCGCCCACCTCTACAGCCCCGCCCCCTGCCTCAGACCCCCTCCACCTTGTGATCAGACTGGTCTGCCACCTGGTGGTGTTCTGTCCTTACTGCATCTCCACCTTCATCATGGTGTCTTTATATCGACACAGGAACACAGGTAACAATCAATCAATCAATCAATCAATCAATCAATCAATCAATCAATCAATCAATCAATCAATCAAACAGTCAATCAATCAATCAATCAATCAATCAGTCAGGTGTTGATTGACAGTTGTCTCTACCAGAACTCTTCATGTTGATCATTTATGTACCTTCTCTCTCTAACCTGCTCTGACTGCAGGAAGTGAGCTGCCCGTCTCCGTGGTGACGACCCCGCCCACCCAGGCTGAGGAGGGATTGGATGATGACTACGATGATGTCATCAGCGCGGCCACCACGGAGCATCAGTTCTGATCTGATCCTAAATGAAGATGAGGACCGGTGGAGGACCCAGAAGGGTTCCCTGAGGAACTCCACATGTTGTAGTTTGACTGGTTGAAGTCTTTAAAGCAGCTGTCAGGATCAACTCGGTCCGGTTCAGTGAGGAATGTTCTGGACGGAGCAGTCCACATGTTTTTGGTCCAAATTAAAGCTGACAGTTGTTCACATTCTGAGTCGTGTTGTCGTTCATGATTGTTCAGATTCTCTTCAGATCAGATAAACTAAATGTGTTTTGTTCCCACTCACTGATTCCTAAGAATCCCTGATAGAGTCAGAGTTGAGGACGCAGCTGGAAGTCGGACAGAGTTAGTCCCGTTACCACTGAGCCAGACCCTCGACAGAACCACACAACCTTTTATAAAATAAAACACGACATTAATGTCGTATCACAAACCTGAAAACAACCTGAGTGTCATTTCTTTTCAGTTCTGACTTCCCTGCTGAGCTGCACAACAAACCAAGGTCAGTAAACTTCTATTACATCTGAATCTTAGTATTACGGCCACATAGAGGAAAAAATAAATAAATCTGAGATTACAAGAATAAAGTCGTAATATTATGAGCATAAAGTCAGAAGTCCCCTAATGCATGGAAGGCTGCTACAATATTGACAAAATTTGGTATGTATATTGCTCTCATCATTTCGGATATACTTCCTGTCGGCTTTCATTAGCTCCGCCAAACCAAATGTCGGCCATTTTGGATATTGTGCGTTGTTCGTGTATTTTATGCAAACTTTTTGAAACTCCTCCTGGAGGATTTATCAGATTCGTTTCAAATGTGGTTGGTTAGAATTAGGAAACAAAACTACTTGGTTTGTTAAGTGGCCGCCATTGGCCGCCATTTTTAGGACCTTCAAGAGGACTTTGAGTTCAATTAAACATTAAGATCATCAGTTTATTTTAACCACATCCTCCTCCCTCCAGCTCGTCTGACTCTGAGTCCCAGAAGCTCTCAGATGTTTGAAGGACAGTCTGTCTCTCTGAGCTGTGAGGAGGACGACGTCTCTGCTGGATGGACTCTGAGGAGGAACATCACCGATGAAACCAGGACTCAGTGTGGAGCTGGCTGGGGAAAACCTGCTGGTTCCTCCTGTAGCATCAGCTACATGTTCGCATGGCACAGTGGAGTTTACTGGTGTGAGTCCAGAGAGGGAGCAACCAGTAACACCATCACCATCACCGTCACTGGTAAGATCAGCCTGTAGAGTCGAGATTATAACTACTGATATTTCAGAGTCGTGGTCGGGGCCATAGATTCTAACTTACTGATGTTTCAGAGCCGTGGTCGGGGCCATAGATTCTAACTTACTGATATTTCAGAGCCGTGGTCGGGGCCATAGATTGTAACTTACTGATGTTTCAGAGCCGTGGTCGGGGCCATAGATTCTAACTTACTGATATTTCAGAGTCGTGGTCGGGGTCATAGATTGTAGTATTGATGAAGCTGTGTGTAAAGGGATGAAATGCTGTATTGTGTCTCTGTGTTCAGATGGACCAGTGATCCTGCAGAGTCCTGTCCTCCCTGTGATGGAGGGAGATGATGTCACTCTGCTCTGTAGGACAAAGACGTCCTCCATTCTCTCAGCTGCTTTCTATAAAGATGGCGCCCTCATCAGGACTGAGCCTGCAGGTCACATGACCCTCCACCATGTTTCCAGGTCTGATGAAGGCCTCTACAAGTGTCTCATCAGCAGTGATGAGTCTCCACCCAGCTGGCTCACTGTCACAGGTGAGGAGGTCACCTTTGATTTCAGGAGTTCATTCATCCAGATAATCACCTGACCAGGTGGGATTCTCTCTACAGGTAGACCTACAATCACGGCTCCGCCCACCTCTACAGCCCCGCCCCCTGCCTCAGACCCCCTCCACCTTGTGATCAGACTGGTCTGCCACCTGGTGGTGTTCTGTCCTTACTGCATCTCCACCTTCATCATGGTGTCTTTATATCGACACAGGAACACAGGTAACAATCAATCAATCAATCAATCAATCAATCAATCAATCAATCAATCAATCAATCAATCAATCAATCAATCAATCAAACAGTCAATCAATCAATCAATCAATCAATCAGTCAGGTGTTGATTGACAGTTGTCTCTACCAGAACTCTTCATGTTGATCATTTATCTACCTTCTCTCTCTAACCTGCTCTGACTGCAGGAAGTGAGCTGCCCGTCTCCGTGGTGACGACCCCGCCCACCCAGGCTGAGGAGGGATTGGATGATGACTACGATGATGTCATCAGCGCGGCCACCACGGAGCATCAGTTCTGATCTGATCCTAAATGAAGATGAGGACCGGTGGAGGACCCAGAAGGGTTCCCTGAGGAACTCCACATGTTGTAGTTTGACTGGTTGAAGTCTTTAAAGCAGCTGTCAGGATCAACTCGGTCCGGTTCAGTGAGGAATGTTCTGGACGGAGCAGTCCACATGTTTTTGGTCCAAATTAAAGCTGACAGTTGTTCACATTCTGAGTCGTGTTGTCGTTCATGATTGTTCAGATTCTCTTCAGATCAGATAAACTAAATGTGTTTTGTTCCCACTCACTGATTCCTAAGAATCCCTGATAGAGTCAGAGTTGAGGACGCAGCTGGAAGTCGGACAGAGTTAGTCCCGTTACCACTGAGCCAGACCCTCGACAGAACCACACAACCTTTTATAAAATAAAACACGACATTAATGTCGTATCACAAACCTGAAAACAACCTGAGTGTCATTTCTTTTCAGTTCTGACTTCCCTGCTGAGCTGCACAACAAACCAAGGTCAGTAAACTTCTATTACATCTGAATCTTAGTATTACGGCCACATAGAGGAAAAAATAAATAAATCTGAGATTACAAGAATAAAGTCGTAATATTATGAGCATAAAGTCAGAAGTCCCCTAATGCATGGAAGGCCGCTACGATATTGACAAAATTTGGTACGTATATTGCTCTCATCATTTCGGATATACTTCCTGTCGGCTTTCATTAGCTCCGCCAAACCAAATGTCGGCCATTTTGAATATTGTGCGTTGTTCGTGTATTTTATGCAAACTTTTTGAAACTCCTCCTGGAGGATTTATCAGATTCGTTTCAAATGTGGTTGGTTAGAATTAGGAAACAAAACTACTTGGTTTGTTAAGTGGCCGCCATTGGCCGCCATTTTTAGGACCTTCAAGAGGACTTTGAGTTCAATTAAACATTAAGATCATCAGTTTATTTTAACCACATCCTCCTCCCTCCAGCTCGTCTGACTCTGAGTCCCAGAAGCTCTCAGATGTTTGAAGGACAGTCTGTCTCTCTGAGCTGTGAGGAGGACGACGTCTCTGCTGGATGGACTCTGAGGAGGAACATCACCGATGAAACCAGGACTCAGTGTGGAGCTGGCTGGGGAAAACCTGCTGGTTCCTCCTGTAGCATCAGCTACATGTTCGCATGGCACAGTGGAGTTTACTGGTGTGAGTCCAGAGAGGGAGCAACCAGTAACACCATCACCATCACCGTCACTGGTAAGATCAGCCTGTAGAGTCGAGATTATAACTACTGATATTTCAGAGTCGTGGTCGGGGCCATAGATTCTAACTTACTGATGTTTCAGAGCCGTGGTCGGGGCCATAGATTCTAACTTACTGATATTTCAGAGCCGTGGTCGGGGCCATAGATTGTAACTTACTGATGTTTCAGAGCCGTGGTCGGGGCCATAGATTGTAACTTACTGATATTTCAGAGTCGTGGTCGGGGTCATAGATTGTAGTATTGATGAAGCTGTGTGTAAAGGGATGAAATGCTGTATTGTGTCTCTGTGTTCAGATGGACCAGTGATCCTGCAGAGTCCTGTCCTCCCTGTGATGGAGGGAGATGATGTCACTCTGCTCTGTAGGACAAAGACGTCCTCCATTCTCTCAGCTGCTTTCTATAAAGATGGCGCCCTCATCAGGACTGAGCCTGCAGGTCACATGACCCTCCACCATGTTTCCAGGTCTGATGAAGGCCTCTACAAGTGTCTCATCAGCAGTGATGAGTCTCCACCCAGCTGGCTCACTGTCACAGGTGAGGAGGTCACCTTTGATTTCAGGAGTTCATTCATCCAGATAATCACCTGACCAGGTGGGATTCTCTCTACAGGTAGACCTACAATCACGGCTCCGCCCACCTCTACAGCCCCGCCCCCTGCCTCAGACCCCCTCCACCTTGTGATCAGACTGGTCTGCCACCTGGTGGTGTTCTGTCCTTACTGCATCTCCACCTTCATCATGGTGTCTTTATATCGACACAGGAACACAGGTAACAATCAATCAATCAATCAATCAATCAATCAATCAATCAATCAATCAATCAATCAATCAATCAAACAGTCAATCAATCAATCAATCAATCAATCAGTCAGGTGTTGATTGACAGTTGTCTCTACCAGAACTCTTCATGTTGATCATTTATCTACCTTCTCTCTCTAACCTGCTCTGACTGCAGGAAGTGAGCTGCCCGTCTCCGTGGTGACGACCCCGCCCACCCAGGCTGAGGAGGGATTGGATGATGACTACGATGATGTCATCAGCGCGGCCACCACGGAGCATCAGTTCTGATCTGATCCTAAATGAAGATGAGGACCGGTGGAGGACCCAGAAGGGTTCCCTGAGGAACTCCACATGTTGTAGTTTGACTGGTTGAAGTCTTTAAAGCAGCTGTCAGGATCAACTCGGTCCGGTTCAGTGAGGAATGTTCTGGACGGAGCAGTCCACATGTTTTTGGTCCAAATTAAAGCTGACAGTTGTTCACATTCTGAGTCGTGTTGTCGTTCATGATTGTTCAGATTCTCTTCAGATCAGATAAACTAAATGTGTTTTGTTCCCACTCACTGATTCCTAAGAATCCCTGATAGAGTCAGAGTTGAGGACGCAGCTGGAAGTCGGACAGAGTTAGTCCCGTTACCACTGAGCCAGACCCTCGACAGAACCACACAACCTTTTATAAAATAAAACACGACATTAATGTCGTATCACAAACCTGAAAACAACCTGAGTGTCATTTCTTTTCAGTTCTGACTTCCCTGCTGAGCTGCACAACAAACCAAGGTCAGTAAACTTCTATTACATCTGAATCTTAGTATTACGGCCACATAGAGGAAAAAATAAATAAATCTGAGATTACAAGAATAAAGTCGTAATATTATGAGCATAAAGTCAGAAGTCCCCTAATGCATGGAAGGCTGCTACAATATTGACAAAATTTGGTATGTATATTGCTCTCATCATTTCGGATATACTTCCTGTCGGCTTTCATTAGCTCCGCCAAACCAAATGTCGGCCATTTTGAATATTGTGCGTTGTTCGTGTATTTTATGCAAACTTTTTGAAACTCCTCCTGGAGGATTTATCAGATTCGTTTCAAATGTGGTTGGTTAGAATTAGGCAACAAAACTACTTGGTTAGTTAAGTGGCCGCCATTGGCCGCCATTTTTAAGACCTTCAAGAGGACGTTGAGTTCAAATTAAACATTAAGATCATCAGTTTATTTTAACCACATCCTCCTCCCTCCAGCTCGTCTGACTCTGAGTCCCAGAAGCTCTCAGATGTTTGAAGGACAGTCTGTCTCTCTGAGCTGTGAGGAGGACGACGGCTCTGCTGGATGGACTCTGTGGAGGAACACCACCGATGAAACCAGGACTCAGTGTGACGACTGGGGAAGATCTGATGGTTCCTTCTGTAACATCAGCTACATGCTCTCATTTGACAGTGGAGTTTATTAGTGTGAGTCAAAAGAGGGAGCAACCAGTAACACAATCACCATCACCGTCACTGGTAAGATCAGCCTGTAGAGTCGAGAGTATAACTACTGATATTTCAGAGTCGTGGTCGGGGCCATAGATTGCAGTATTGATGACGCTGTGTGTAAAGGGATGAAATGCTGTAGTGTGTCTCTGTGTTGAGGTGGACCAGTGATCCTGCAGAGTCCTGTCCTCCCTGTGAGGCTGGGAGATGACGTCACTCTGCTCTGTAGGACAAAGACGTCCTCCAACCTCCCAGCTGATTTCTATAAAGATGGCGCCCTCATCGGGACTGAGCCTGCAGGTCACATGACCCTCCACCATGTTTCCACGTCTGATGAAGGCCTCTACAAGTGTCTCATCAGCAGTGATGAGTCTCCTCCCAGCAGCCTGTTTGTCAGAGGTGAGGAGGTCGTGACAATCATAGACACATAGACGCTTCATCCGTTATGTCAACGTGGGCGCCATATTGGACAGGGCAAGACTGTCCTGTAACCCTATACAAGTGAACGGGGGAGCTGGCGTTTTAACGTCTACATTTCTGGTTATTATATTAAAGTGTTTATGATCTACGAGGAATAGAAAATAAAGTTTTGTCTCCAGTTACTTAGAATCTGGATAGTTGAGCTCTAATCGCTGCTAGACGCTCAGGAGACGAGTGTGTACCGTCGGCATGAACTGAATCCATTACGTGATAGAGAATAGTTCATTCATAAGGAATTACATTCCAATATTTTATGTTTTAAACACAATATCATGTTAGATATGAACATCAATAAGCTAACAATAACCAACGTTAGCTAGCTCTTATCTGATGTTACGGAAGCAAACGTTTTGTAAAGATGTAACGTTAACTGGAACAGTTGATAATGTGAAAAATGCTGAAAGGAAAATGTGATATGATAGAACTAGTTTTTAATAATGACCTAGTAATTGATTGAATCATATCGAAGGACAGACTGCTGATCCATGAACCAGAAGAAGTGACGTTAACGTATTTTAGTTTTTCACCAAAATCTTTGGCGTAGGAAACAAAAGAATGGTAACGTTAAAGAGTTGTACGTAGGTTATGTCCCATTAGACACGCTGCAGTAAAGAGCCAGAATGTTATTTTATGCATCTGTTTGGTTTTACGTCTAACCTTGGCGTGGACTCCCTTTTCCTCACATTCCCTGAGCCAGTTTGTGACAAAGGAAACTTAATCTGCCATTCTGATGAAGGTGGTGTACCTGCATGATTCTTACACTTTTTGGTTGTACCAACATGATTTAAGTCGGTTTGGATAAATAAGTATAAGTCTGAACATGTTTTAGTCATAAAGACCCTTTTAGTGTCGACGTCATGATTAACATCCCATCATGGTTACTAACAGGAAAGGAGTCTATAGATGTATTTCTATATTTTAGAAGATAAACTTGAATATGATATTTGTGCTGCCACATTTGTTTGAAGCTTCATGTTTTCGTTACTGAACAACAATGTTCCTCTGTTGGATTAGAAAGAAAGAAAACACGTCAACAGATGTGGAGATTAACATACATTTTTGTTGTGTCTTTCTGTAACGTTTGGTGTTTCATAGTGTGGCTTTTGACATTCACCTGACCAGGTGTGTTTGTTTTTCTAGATCCAAACAGTAGGTCTTCGTCCGCTGCAGACTTGACTCAGTTGGCGCTGAGAGTGATGCTCCACCTGGTGGTGATCTTCCCGTACTTCGTCTCCACCGTCCTCCTGGTGTCTGTATATCGACACCCGCCTGCAGGTAACGCTCACCTTCTGACGAGAGTCAGCACACGTCAACACGCTGACCTGATGATGGCTTCGAAAGTAATTACAACCAATCACAACGTGCTTCATTTTAATACGATTGCAACTCTGCAGGAAGGAACCCGCCTGTATCCATTACGACGTCTCCACGCGGCGAGGATGACGAGGGATCGGACCAACCTTATGATGAGGTCACCACCGAGCATCATTTCTAAACTCTCTTATGTTGTATATATTAACTGCTTCATTTGTGTCATGTTTGTTCTCTTTTGTACGCTGTTTTCAATATTTTGTCAATAAAGTTTTTAAAAAGTGAACATTTCAGTGAGAATAGTTTGTTTTCACCGTGGTCTGTTTTTAATTGTTGACAAATAATTACTTACTTGAGCGACCCCTCGTGGTAGAGTCAGATACAACACCTTAATAATAAGTTTTAAAACATTTAATCGTAATAGTTTCCCATTCACAGCAAGACCATCAACATTTCTCGCTCAGGTTGAAATATTTCAACTCCCGCAAATACGCGCAAATTTGCGTCAATTCGCCTCTTTGCATCGACTTTGTATGTATCCCGCTAAAAGTTTGCTTCGCTCTTGATGTGAACGCACCATAAGCTTCATGGATGTGGGTCAGTCGGAGACTGCTACACCTTCAACGTTGTAAAAGTGAAACTGAAAAGCAATGAGTGGTTTTGAACACAAACAAAACAGCTTATTTAGGTTTAGGCAACAAAACCACTGAGTTAAAGGACCAGTATGTAACATTTAGGGGGATCTATTGGCAGAAATGGAATATAATACTAATAAGTATGTTTTCTTTAGTGAATAATCACCTGAAAATAAGAATAATAGTGTTTGCGTTACCTTAGAATGAGACGTTTATATCTACCTGACTACTGACTGTTGTGAAATCACGGACACGTCTGCAGTTGTCATGACCTAATGTCAGGGTATACCGACTTATGTTTATTGAGCTAATCAATGATGTTTGTACCCTCAGAGGAGGGTATAAAAGGAGGTGCGTGGTGATTGCCACGTAGACTTTCCTGCAGAGTTGTCTCGGCTTTATTCTGTGATAATAGTCTGTCAGCGTTTTTGCTTCATATCTGACTCCATATCTCCACCACTTATTTGGCATTGTCGGCAGGATTGGAAGAGATCGCCTCCGCTGTGCCCAGCGTTCTGGACGAACAACACAAACGGTGGCCACCTAAACAAAAGGTAACCAATATTTTGCTTTATTTTAGAAAAGGTTGTGTGGTTCTGTCGAGGGTCTGGCTCAGTGGTAACGGCACTAACTCTGTCCGACTTCCAGCTGCGTCCTCAACTCTGACTCTATCAGGGTTTCTTAGGAATCAGTGAGTGGGAACAAAACACATTTAGTTTATCTGATCTGAAGAGAATCTGAACAAACATGAACGACAACACGACTCAGAATGTGAACAACTGTCAGCTTTAATTTGGACCAAAAACATGTGGACTGCTCCGTCCAGAACATTCCTCACTGAACCGGACCGAGTTGATCCTGACAGCTGCTTTAAAGACTTCAACCAGTCAAACTACAACATGTGGAGTTCCTTAGGGAACCCTTCTGGGTCCTCCACCGGTCAAAGTCTTCATTTAGGATCAGATCAGAACTGATGCTCCGTGGTGACCGCGCTGATGACATCATCGTAGTCATCATCCAATCCCTCCTCAGCCTGGGTGGGCGGGGTCGTCACCATGGAGACGGGCAGCTCACTTCCTGCAGTCAGAGCACGTCAGAGAGAGAAGGTAGATAAATGATCAACATGAAGAGTTCTGGTAGAGACAACTGTCAATCAACACCCGATTGATTGATTGATTGATTGATTGAATGATTGATTGATTGATTGATTGATTGATACCTGTGTTCCTGTGTCGACATAAAGACACCATGATGAAAGTGGAGATGCAGTAAGGACAGAACACCACCAGGTGGCAGACCAGTCTGATGACAAGGTGGAGGGGGTCTAAGGCAGGGGGCGGGGCTGTAGAGGTGGGCGGGGCCTCCGTGGTTGTAGGTTTACCTGTATAGAGAATCCCACCTGGTCAGGTGATTATCTGGATGAATGAACTCCTGAAATCAAAGGTGACCTCCTCACCTGTGACAGTGAGCCAGCTGGGAGGGAGACTCATCACTGCTGATGAGACACTTATAGAGGCCTTCATCAGACCTGGAAACATGGTAGAGGGTCATGTGACCTGCAGGCTCAGTCCTGATGAGGGTGCCATCTTTATAGAAATCAGCTGGGAGGCTGGAGGACGTCTTTGTCCTACAGAGCAGAGTGACGTCATCTCCCTCCATCACAGGGAGGACAGGACTCTGCAGGATCACTGGTCCACCTCAACACAGAGACACACTACAGCATTTCATCCATTTACACACAGCGTCATCAATACTACAATCTACGGCCCCGACCACGACTCTGAAATATCAGTAAGTTAGAATCTATGGCCCCGACCACGACTCTGAAATATCAGTAAGTTAGAATCTATGGCCCCGACCACGACTCTGAAATATCAGTAAGTTAGAATCTATGGCCCCGACCACGACTCTGAAATATCAGTAGGTTAGAATCTATGGCCCCGACCACGGCTCTGAAATATCAGTAAGTTAGAATCTACGGCCCCGACCACGGCTCTGAAATATCAGTAAGTTAGAATCTATGGCCCCGACCACGACTCTGAAATATCAGTAAGTTAGAATCTACGGCCCCGACCACGGCTCTGAAATATCAGTAAGTTAGAATCTATGGCCCCGACCACGACTCTGAAATATCAGTAGGTTAGAATCTATGGCCCCGACCACGGCTCTGAAATATCAGTAGGTTAGAATCTATGGCCCCGACCACGACTCTGAAACATCAGTAATTTAGAATCTCAGGCCCCGACCACGACTCTGAAATATCAGTAAGTTAGAATCTATGGCCCCGACCACGACTCTGATATATCAGTAAGTTAGAATCTATGGCCCCGACCACGGCTCTGAAATATCAGTAAGTTAGAATCTATGGCCCCGACCACGGCTCTGAAATATCAGTAAGTAAGAATCTATGGCCCCGACCACGGCTCTGAAATATCAGTAAGTAAGAACCTATGGTCCCGACCACGACTCTGAAATATCAGTAGTTATACTCTCGACTCTACAGGCTGATCTTACCAGTGACGGTGACGGTGATGGTGTTACTGGTTGCTCCCTCTCTGGACTCACACCAGTAAACTCCACTGTGCCGTGCGATCATTAAGCTGATGTTACAGGAGGAACCATCAGATCTTCCCCAGCCAGCTCCACACTGAGTCCTGGTTTCATCGGTGATGTTCCTCCTCAGAGTCCATCCAGCAGAGCCGTCGTCCTCCTCACAGCTCAGAGAGACAGACTGTCCTTCAAACATTTGAGAGCTGCTGGGACTCAGAGTCAGACGAGCTGGAGGGAGGAGGAGACAGAAAACACTAAATGACTCCTAAAAGAGGTTTCAGTTTGTATTTGAGTCCTACAGAATGTGAATAATGTCACGTCTAATATATAATTCAACACATGTGAGGACAAACGGTCGTTTACTTGCAGACCAAAGACTGGATGAATCCTCAACTCTGACTCTTCTATCAGGGTTTCAGAGAGTTTGAGATGTGGCAGAGGAAGTTTACTGACCTTGGTTTGTTGTGCCGCTCAGCAGGAAGGTCAGAACTGAAGAGAGATGAAGTTAGTTTGAGGTTTTACTGCAGACCGACAGAACAACTGTCCTCACTCAGTATTTGCATTTCACACACTCATAGTTCCTTTTGCCACGGCGGTACAAGACAAGTCCGAGTCCAACAAAGTACAAGTCAAGACAAGTGCAAGACTTCAAAAAAGTGGACTTGAGACCGAGTCCAGACTCGAGTACTACAGCCCTGGATCTAGACTCATACTTTTGCTCTCAAAGTTCACCAGATTGATGCATTTAACTTTAAAACGTTAAAAATTATCTTCCCCTTCTTCAGAACTCATTCCGGCGCTGTCTGTCTGACATTAACCCTTTAACATTCACTTCATGCTCTTAAAGGTTGTATCAGAGTAAAGTGAGAACATTTTCTGAACGTATTAAACTGTTTAATTGTAATGTTTAAGCTCCATCGTATTCTCTCTAGACTCTAGAACAGATTGTACTCACAGATCAGCCATTGAAGCGATGTTCGTCTCATGGTACCAGCCGGTGATGTGACATCAAACACTTTGAAAGTTTCACTCAGAGCAGATAAAACCCTGTTTCCTGTGTGGAGTCTAGTGCAGCAGCCGTGTGGTTTCCCCTCCTGCAGTTGGTCACTTACGTCGGTTCAGAATGACATCGTCTCTGCTGCAGACTAGAGGCTCCTGCTGCTAGCCTCAACTCACCCCACCACTGCATTGTGGGTAATACAGGCGCTAAGTTTTAACAAGGAAGAAGAATGTGTGAAATAAGGAAGTGGATATTTCTGCTCTCTGCTTCTGCTGCATTGATTTTGATCTTTCTTTTCTGGACCCCCTGCAGTTCGCCTACAGAGCCACCAGGTCGGTAGGTGATGCAGTCAAAGACAACGATGATGGACATCCACACTACCATCATTGGGTCCATCCTCACCTCCACCGTCACCACCTGGTATCCTGCTGCCACTGCCAAGGACCAGGGACCTTCCAGGACCCGTACGCCTCCAGAACCCTGAGGACCCTCCAGGACCCGTACGCATTCAGGACCCTGAGTACCCTCCAGGACGTGTACGCCTCCAGGACCCTGAGTACCCTCCAGGACCCGTACGCATTCAGGACCCTGAGGACCCTCCAGGACGTGTACGCCTCCAGGACCCTGAGGACCCTCCAGGACGTGTACGCCTCCAGAATTCTGCTGTGTGATGTGTGGCTTCATAGCATGCAGCCGTATGGTGTCTCTTTCTGAGCACATTTCAGTGGTTAAAAGTGAGACCGCTGTCACCTGCACGAACACACAGCTCGTTTGTTTGAAGATCATCATCAAGTCATTCTTTTTATTGAATCACTGACAGATTCAAACAAACATCTTGAATCTTTGTGGTGAAAAGAGTTTAACAGTTTAATAGCAATTTATTACTTACACATCTTGCTGTGCGATACCTTTTTAGTATTAATTATCTTTTATTACGTGTTTTTATCTTATTGTCTTATGCTCATTTTTCATCTCAAGTTTTTAATTTAGTTTTCTGTTTTAGTTTTTTCCTTCTAATGTTTTGGTTCAGAGAACTAATTTACCTGCTTTCATATAACAAAGCCTGTCTCCTAGTAGTGTGAGAGGAAACCACAACACTGCCAGCCACAGTCACAGAGGAAGGGCGGGGGGGCTTCTATAACTTGACGTGATCAAAGTTCTCAACACGTATAGATCTCACTTCACCAAGCGTTAAGATGGAGGAAGCACCTCTACTGTGGCTGCTCTGTAAGTATCGTCGAATACAATTTAACAATAATGACTAGAATACTGTCGTCTAACTTTGTTTTTTACGTCGCTTTCATGTCTATGTGTTGACCCAGTCTTCACCCAACACGATATTTATGTCGTATCACAAACCTGAAAACAACCTGAGTGTCATTTCTTTTCAGTTCTGACTTCCCTGCTGAGCTGCACAACAAACCAAGGTCAGTAAACTTCTATTACATCCGAATCTTAGTATTACGGCCACATAGAGGAAAACATTAATCAATCTGAGATTACAAGAATAAAGTCGTAATATTATGAGCATAAAGTCAGAAGTCCCCTAATGCATGGAAGGCCGCTACGATATTGACAAAATTTGGTATGTATATTGCTCTCATCCTTTCGGATATACTTCCTGTTGGCTTTCATTAGCTCCGCCCAACCGAATGTCGGCCATTTTGAATATTGTGCGTTGTTCGTGAATTTTATGCAAACTTTTTCAAACTCCTCCTGGAGGATTTATCAGATTCGTTTCAAATGTGGTTGGTTAGAATTAGGAAACAAAACTACTTGGTTTGTTAAGTGGCCGCCATTGGCCGCCATTTTTAGGACCTTCAAGAGGACTTTGAGTTCAATTAAACATTAAGATCATCAGTTTATTTTAACCACATCCTCCTCCCTCCAGCTCGTCTGACTCTGAGTCCCAGAAGCTCTCAGATGTTTGAAGGACAGTCTGTCTCTCTGAGCTGTGAGGAGGACGACGTCTCTGCTGGATGGACTCTGAGGAGGAACATCACCGATGAAACCAGGACTCAGTGTGGAGCTGGCTGGGGAAAACCTGCTGGTTCCTCCTGTAGCATCAGCTACATGTTCGCATGGCATAGTGGAGTTTACTGGTGTGAGTCCAGAGAGGGAGCAACCAGTAACACCATCACCATCACCGTCACTGGTAAGATCAGCCTGTAGAGTCGAGATTATAACTACTGATATTTCAGAGTCGTGGTCGGGGCCATAGATTCTAACTTACTGATATTTCAGAGCCGTGGTCGGGGCCATAGATTCTAACTTACTGATATTTCAGAGTCGTGGTCGGGGCCATAGATTGTAGTATTGATGAAGCTGTGTGTAAATGGATGAAATGCTGTATTGTGTCTCTGTGTTCAGATGGACCAGTGATCCTGCAGAGTCCTGTCCTCCCTGTGATGGAGGGAGATGATGTCACTCTGCTCTGTAGGACAAAGACGTCCTCCAGCCTCCCAGCTGATTTCTATAAAGATGGCGCCCTCATCAGGACTGAGCCTGCAGGTCACATGACCCTCCACCATGTTTCCAGTTCTGATGAAGGCCTCTACAAGTGTCTCATCAGCAGTGATGAGTCTCCTCCCAGCTGGCTCACTGTCACAGGTGAGGAGGTCACCTTTGATTTCAGGAGTTCATTCATCCAGATAATCACCTGACCAGGTGGGATTCTCTCTACAGGTAAACCTACAATCATGGCTCCGCCCACCTCTACAGCCCCGCCCACCTCTACAGCCCCGCCCCCTGCCTTAGACCCCCTCCACCTTGTGATCAGACTGGTCTGCCACCTGGTGGTGTTCTGTCCTTACTGCATCTCCACTTTCATCATGGTGTCTTTATATCGACACAGGAACACAGGTATCAATCAATCAATCAATTATTCAATCAATCAATCAATCAATCAATCAATCAATCAATTAATCAATCAGGTGTTGATTGACAGTTGTCTCTACCAGAACTCTTCATGTTGATCAATTATCTACATTCTCAGGAAGTGAGCTGCCCGTCTCCGTGGTGATGACCCCGCCCACCCAGGCTGAGGAGGGATTGGATGATGACTACGGTGATGTCATCAGCGCGGTCACCACGGAGCATCAGTTCTGATCTGATCTTAAATGAAGATGAGGACCGGTGGAGGACCCAGAAGGGTCCCTAAGGAACTCCACATGTTGTAGTTTGACTTGTTGAAGTCTTTAAAGCAGCTGTCAGGATCAACTCGGTCCGGTTCAGTGAGGAATGTTCTGGACGGAGCAGTCCACATGTTTTTGGTCCAAATTAAAGCTGACATTTGTTCACATTCTGAGTCGTGTTGTCGTTCATGATTGTTCAGATTCTCTTCAGATCAGATAAACTAAATGTGTTTTGTTCCCACTCACTGATTCCTAAGAAACTCTGATAGAGTCAGAGCTGAGGACGGAGCTGGAGGTCGGACAGAGTTAGTGCCGTTACCACTGAGCCAGACCCTCGACAGAACCACACAACCTTTTCTAAAATAAAGCAAAATATTGCTTACCTTTTTTTAGGTGGCCACCGTTTGTGTTGTTCGTCCAGAACGCTGGGCACAGCGGAGGCGATCTCTTCCAATCCTGCCGACAACGCCAAATAAGTGGTGGAGATATGGAGACAGATAAGAAGCAAAAACGCTGACAGGCTATTATCACAGAATAAAGCCGAGACAACTCTGCAGGAAAGTCTACGTGGCAATCACCACGCACCTCCTTTTATACCCTCCTCTGAGGGTACAAACATCATTAATTAGCTCAACAAACATTAGTCGGTAGACCCTGACATTAGGTCATGACAACTGCAGATGTGTCCGTGATTTATTTTTTTGTAGTTTGACTGGTTGAATTCTTTAAAGCAGCTGTCAGGATTAACTCGGTCCGGTGTTTTGCTCCCACGTGACCATGTGGTTTTGTCTGTGGCTTCACAGACACTGTGACAGGTCGTGGTACGAAGATGAAGGTGGTCTCATTTCAGCTGCAGAATGGAGGAAACATGATTCTGCTGAGGGATGGTCATCATTAACGCTCATCTCTCTTCAGGTCTGACTTCACCGCTGAGCTGCACAACAAACCAAGGTCAGTAAACTTCCTCTGTCACAACATTACTAACATTTATCTGTTGGTTAAGGAAACGTAGCAGCTTACCACACAGAAATCATGGCTGGTGGTCGGGGTGGAGGGTGGACGGACAAAACACAGGAAAGAGTGATTCAAATACGTCTTGTTTATTGGTCTCCATTGAAAAAGACATTTCTAAAAACGTCAGTTATGGACACATAGAAATAAATAAATAAAAATAAATACATTTAAAAAATAATATAAATAAATGACTCAATAAATAAATGAATATGTCATTAAATATAATAATATTTTAAAAAATTTAGATATTAATGAATTAATAAAATGTGACACAAATTGATATTTCTGTTTTTATTTATTTATTTATTTATTAATTATTTTTGTATTAATTCCCTTATTTATGCCTTCCCCTTTATTTATTTATCGATTTATTTTTTATTATTTTTAAATGTATTTATTTTTGCATTTTTGTGTTTTATATTTATTTTCAAATGTATGTATTTATTTATTTTATTTATTTCCTGCAAGAAATGTAAAAAAAAAAGTTTGGAGGAATAAATAAGGGGTGAAATGCAAAGGGGAAACAATGCATGCAATAAATAAATAAAATACATAAATATAAAATATAAACAAAATAAATACAAAAATAAATAATTCAATTTAAAAAATAATAAAAAAATAAATACATAAATAAAAGGGAACATTAAACAGAAGAGTAAATAAATAAGGGAATCAATACAAAGAAGCAAATTAAAACAGAAATACCAATTTTTGTCAAATTTATGAATTTATTAAGGGTTACATTTATTTTTGTATTATTTTTGATATATTTAATGACATATTTATTTATTTGTTGAGTCATTTATTTATTTATTTATTTATTTTGAAAGTGTCCGTCCTCCATTCTTTGGTCGAAACTGCTTTTTATTTCAGTTATTTTTTAAACAAAACCTATTTTAAATAATGAATGATCTGTTTAAGATGTGCACCAATAACCTGTGTGATTTATTGAATATGAATCATTCTTGTTGGGGGAGTTAGTTGTGGACTTTAGCAGTAAGTCATCATGTCGGTGCAGTCAGAGTCCAGCAGGTGGGAGCAGAGCAGCTTCACTGTAAAGTCCTGCTGGACCTTCCAGTACTCACACTACCAGAGTATTTAGCAGGAGAGGGAAACCTTTACTGTGTCCTGATACATAGTATGTTCAATAGAGTACTCCTAAAATACCAGGATGTGCTTCTACATCCAGCACACTGTTCAGGTTATTCAGACCCACAATCCTCTGCACAGCAGATGTACTGTATGAGCAAGAGGGTCAAAGTTATGGAGGACGGAAGCTGCCAAAATCAAAATAAATTAACTAATAAATATGTCATTAAATGCAGAAAAAATAATATTAAAAATAAATGTAGCCATTAATTAATTGATAAAATGTGATATAAACTGATATTTCTGTTTTATGTTGCTTTTTCTAATTATTCTTCTGTTTAATTTTCCTTTTCTTTATTTATGTATTTATTTTTATACATTTTAAAATGTATTCATTTATTTTCTATTTTTTTATTTTTTTATTTATGTGTGCATTTATTTCTGCATGATTTTCCCGTTGCATTTCACCCTTATTTATCGGGGTCTATCTGCATACCAGCAGATAAAAGCAGAAGTGTGAACTGACTCAATAAAAGAGTTATGAAACAGAGTCATCAGGGATTTGTCAGCCAGTGGATGTTCATTCACTCTCACTCTCCGAGTCCGGTTAGTGAGAAAGTCCAAAATCCGTCCCACAATGTTTGAGTCCAACCCAAAATGCTCTGTCAGTTTCTGCACCAGCAGGTGGGGCTGTAGGGAGTTGAAGGCAGATGAGAAGTCTGCAAACAACAATCTAGCCTGGTTTCTACCCTCCAAGTGTTTGTACATGAAATTAAAGTAGAATAGTGGTGCCGTCCTGCACCCCCCCGCTGCTCCGATATGCAAACTGTAGACGGTCAAGGAGATGTTCGGTCCTGCTCAGTAGAACGTTTTTCATCAGTAAAAAAGTTCAAGGAGCAATAATAGAATAAAGTAGTATCCTAGTATGTCCCAGTAGTACAAAGTAGTAGCCTAGTATGTCCCAGTAGTATCCTAGTATGTCCCAGTAGTATAAAGTAGTATCCTAGTATGTCCCAGTAGTACAAAGTAGTAGCCTAGTATGTCCCAGTAGTATAAAGTAGTATCCTAGTATGTCCCAGTAGTATAAAGTAGTATCCTAGTATGTCCCAGTAGTACAAAGTAGTAGCCTAGTATGTCCCAGTAGTATACAGTAGTATCCTAGTATGTCCCAGTAGTACAAAGTAGTAGCCTAGTATGTCCCAGTAGTATAAAGTAGTATCCTAGTATGTCCCAGTAGTATAAAGTAGTATCCTAGTATGTCCCAGTAGTACAAAGTAGTAGCCTAGTATGTCCCAGTAGTATACAGTAGTATCCTAGTATGTCCCAGTAGTACAAAGTAGTATCCTAGTATGTCCCAGTAGTATAAAGTAGTATCCTAGTATGTCCCAGTAGTACAAAGTAGTAGCCTAGTATGTCCCAGTAGTATACAGTAGTATCCTAGTATGTCCCAGTAGTACAAAGTAGTAGCCTAGTATGTCCCAGTAGTATAAAGTAGTATCCTAGTATGTCCCAGTAGTATAAAGTAGTATCCTAGTATGTCCCAGTAGTACAAAGTAGTATCCTAGTATGTCCCAGTAGTATAAAGTAGTATCCTAGTATGTCCCAGTAGTACAAAGTAGTATCCTAGTATGTCCCAGTAGTATAAAGTAGTATCCTAGAATGTCCCAGTAGTACAAAGTAGTATCCTAGTATGTCCCAGTAGTATAAAGTAGTATCCTAGTATGTCCCAGTAATACAAAGTAGTATCCTAGTATGTCCCAGTAGTATAAAGTAGTATCCTAGTATGTCCCAGTAATACAAAGTAGTATCCTAGTATGTCCCAGTAGTATAAAGTAGTATCCTAGTATGTCCCAGTAGTACAAAGTAGTATCCTAGTATGTCCCAGTAGTACAAAGTACGATCCTAGTATGTCCCAGTAGTACAAAGTAGTATCCTAGTATGTCCCAGTAGTATAAAGTAGTATCCTAGTATGTCCCAGTAGTATAAAGTAGTATCCTAGTATGTCCCAGTAGTACAAAGTACGATCCTAGTATGTCCCAGTAGTATAAAGTAGTATCCTAGTATGTCCCAGTAGTATAAAGTAGTATCCTAGTATGTCCCAGTAGTACAAAGTAGTATCCTAGTATGTCCCAGTAGTACACAGTAGTATCCTAGTATGTCCCAGTAGTACAAAGTAGTAGCCTAGTATGTCCCAGTAGTACACAGTAGTATCCTAGTATGTCCCAGTAGTACACAGTAGTATCCTAGTATGTCCCAGTAGTACACAGTAGTATCCTAGTATGTCCCAGTAGTACAAAGTAGTATCCTAGTATGTCCCAGTAGTACAAAGTAGTATCCTAGTATGTCCCAGTAGTATAAAGTAGTATCCTAGTATGTCCCAGTAGTACAAAGTAGTATCCTAGTATGTCCCAGTAGTACAAAGTACGATCCTAGTATGTCCCAGTAGTACAAAGTAGTATCCTAGTATGTCCCAGTAGTATAAAGTAGTATCCTAGTATGTCCCAGTAGTACAAAGTAGTATCCTAGTATGTCCCAGTAGTACAAAGTACGATCCTAGTATGTCCCAGAAGTATAAAGTAGTATCCTAGTATGTCCCAGTAGTATAAAGTAGTATCCTAGTATGTCCCAGTAGTACAAAGTAGTATCCTAGTATGTCCCAGTAGTACAAAGTACGATCCTAGTATGTCCCAGAAGTATAAAGTAGTATCCTAGTATGTCCCAGTAGTACAAAGTAGTATCCTAGTATGTCCCAGTAGTACAAAGTAGTATCCTAGTATGTCCCAGTAGTACAAAGTAGTATCCTAGTATGTCCCAGTAGTACACAGTAGTATCCTAGTATGTCCCAGTAGTACAAAGTAGTATCCTAGTATGTCCCAGTAGTACACAGTAGTATCCTAGTATGTCCCAGTAGTACAAAGTAGTAGCCTAGTATGTCCCAGTAGTACACAGTAGTATCCTAGTATGTCCCAGTAGTACACAGTAGTATCCTAGTATGTCCCAGTAGTACAAAGTAGTATCCTAGTATGTCCCAATAGTATAAAGTAGTATCCTAGTATGTCCCAGTAGTACAAAGTAGTATCCTAGTATGTCCCAGTAGTGTAAAGTAGTATCCTAGTATGTCCCAGTAGTACACAGTAGTAGCCTAGTATGTCCCAGTAGTACACAGTAGTATCCTAGTATGTCCCAGTAGTACAAAGTAGTATCCTAGTATGTCCCAGTAGTACACAGTAGTATCCTAGTATGTCCCAGTAGTACAAAGTAGTATCCTAGTATGTCCCAGTAGTACAAAGTAGTATCCTAGTATGTCCCAGTAGTACAAAGTAGTATCCTAGTATGTCCCAGTAGTACACAGTAGTATCCTAGTATGTCCCAGTAGTACAAAGTAGTATCATAGTATGTCCCAGTAGTACACAGTAGTATCCTAGTATGTCCCAGTAGTACAAAGTAGTAGCCTAGTATGTCCCAGTAGTACACAGTAGTATCCTAGTATGTCCCAGTAGTACACAGTAGTATCCTAGTATGTCCCAGTAGTACAAAGTAGTATCCTAGTATGTCCCAATAGTATAAAGTAGTATCCTAGTATGTCCCAGTAGTACAAAGTAGTATCCTAGTATGTCCCAGTAGTACAAAGTAGTATCCTAGTATGTCCCAGTAGTACAAAGTAGTATCCTAGTATGTCCCAGTAGTACACAGTAGTAGCCTAGTATGTCCCAGTAGTACACAGTAGTATCCTAGTATGTCCCAGTAGTACAAAGTAGTATCCTAGTATGTCCCAGTAGTACACAGTAGTATCCTAGTATGTCCCAGTAGTACAAAGTAGTATCCTAGTATGTCCCAGTAGTACAAAGTAGTATCCTAGTATGTCCCAGTAGTATAAAGTAGTATCCTAGTATGTCCCAGTAGTACAAAGTAGTATCCTAGTATGTCCCAGTAGTACACAGTAGTATCCTAGTATGTCCCAGTAGTACAAAGTAGTATCCTAGTATGTCCCAGTAGTACACAGTAGTATCCTAGTATGTCCCAGTAGTACAAAGTAGTAGCCTAGTATGTCCCAGTAGTACACAGTAGTATCCTAGTATGTCCCAGTAGTACACAGTAGTATCCTAGTATGTCCCAGTAGTACAAAGTAGTATCCTAGTATGTCCCAGTAGTACACAGTAGTATCCTAGTATGTCCCAGTAGTACAAAGTAGTATCCTAGTATGTCCCAGTAGTACACAGTAGTATCCTAGTATGTCCCAGTAGTACAAAGTAGTAGCCTAGTATGTCTCAGTAGTACACAGTAGTATCCTAGTATGTCCCAGTAGTACACAGTAGTATCCTAGTATGTCCCAGTAGTACAAAGTAGTATCCTAGTATGTCCCAGTAGTACAAAGTAGTATCCTAGTATGTCCCAGTAGTACAAAGTAGTATCCTAGTATGTCCCAGTAGTACACAGTAGTATCCTAGTATGTCCCAGTAGTACAAAGTAGTATCCTAGTATGTCCCAGTAGTACACAGTAGTATCCTAGTATGTCCCAGTAGTACAAAGTAGTAGCCTAGTATGTCTCAGTAGTACACAGTAGTATCCTAGTATGTCCCAGTAGTACACAGTAGTATCCTAGTATGTCCCAGTAGTACAAAGTAGTATCCTAGTATGTCCCAGTAGTACAAAGTAGTATCCTAGTATGTCCCAGTAGTACAAAGTAGTATCCTAGTATGTCCCAGTAGTACACAGTAGTATCCTAGTATGTCCCAGTAGTACAAAGTAGTATCCTAGTATGTCCCAGTAGTACACAGTAGTATCCTAGTATGTCCCAGTAGTACAAAGTAGTAGCCTAGTATGTCCCAGTAGTACACAGTAGTATCCTAGTATGTCCCAGTAGTACACAGTAGTATCCTAGTATGTCCCAGTAGTACAAAGTAGTATCCTAGTATGTCCCAATAGTATAAAGTAGTATCCTAGTATGTCCCAGTAGTACAAAGTAGTATCCTAGTATGTCCCAGTAGTACAAAGTAGTATCCTAGTATGTCCCAGTAGTACAAAGTAGTATCCTAGTATGTCCCAGTAGTACACAGTAGTAGCCTAGTATGTCCCAGTAGTACACAGTAGTATCCTAGTATGTCCCAGTAGTACAAAGTAGTATCCTAGTATGTCCCAGTAGTACACAGTAGTATCCTAGTATGTCCCAGTAGTACAAAGTAGTATCCTAGTATGTCCCAGTAGTACAAAGTAGTATCCTAGTATGTCCCAGTAGTATAAAGTAGTATCCTAGTATGTCCCAGTAGTACAAAGTAGTATCCTAGTATGTCCCAGTAGTACACAGTAGTATCCTAGTATGTCCTAGTAGTACAAAGTAGTATCCTAGTATGTCCCAGTAGTACACAGTAGTATCCTAGTATGTCCCAGTAGTACAAAGTAGTAGCCTAGTATGTCCCAGTAGTACACAGTAGTATCCTAGTATGTCCCAGTAGTACACAGTAGTATCCTAGTATGTCCCAGTAGTACAAAGTAGTATCCTAGTATGTCCCAGTAGTACACAGTAGTATCCTAGTATGTCCCAGTAGTACAAAGTAGTATCCTAGTATGTCCCAGTAGTACACAGTAGTATCCTAGTATGTCCCAGTAGTACAAAGTAGTAGCCTA
Organism: Sebastes fasciatus; assembly: GCF_043250625.1. Lineage (NCBI taxonomy): Eukaryota > Metazoa > Chordata > Actinopteri > Perciformes > Sebastidae > Sebastes > Sebastes fasciatus. Next base: position 25,728,795 of record NC_133816.1, read on the forward strand.
GTATGTCTCAGTAGTACACAGTAGTATCCTAGTATGTCCCAGTAGTACACAGTAGTATCCTAGTATGTCCCAGTAGTACAAAGTAGTATCCTAGTATGTCCCAGTAGTACACAGTAGTATCCTAGTATGTCCCAGTAGTACAAAGTAGTATCCTAGTATGTCCCAGTAGTACACAGTAGTATCCTAGTATGTCCCAGTAGTACAAAGTAGTATCCTAGTATGTCCCAGTAGTATAAAGTAGTATCCTAGTATGTCCCAGTAGTATAAAGTAGTATCCTAGTATGTCCCAGTAGTATAAAGATCCACCTCGTTTTCTAGTTATTATTATTATTATAACTATTATTATTATTTTATTTTAATTTGAATTAGAGGTCAGAGTCCAAGTACGTGTTGACATAAGAAGAAGTTGATTTTAGATGTTAAACACATTAACAGAATAAAACAGAGTGAGGCAGCAGAGAGCAAACAGCTGTATAACATCTGGATGAGTCATGAGACGCTGAAGCAGCTCTGTGGTTTCCTGACTGCTGCTGCCTCTTCCTCTTCCTCTTCTTCTTCTTGTGGTGAAACTAAATCCTGCTTTTATGAGTGAGAGTTTTTCTCCTATAACTACAGAATACCTCAGAGAGAAACCCCCTCTGCATTAACAGATGCTCTGAGTTTAGTTTTCAGTGAATCGTCGCAGAGAGATTACTGATTACATCCTCCATTGTTCCGTGTGCCTCGGCTCACAGCCAGCGAGGAGTGGTTTAACAAGAAGTTTAAAACAATCACGTGACTTTCTGTAAACCAGACCGTCAGTAGTTGAACCTCCCGCTCAGCTCTGAGCTCGAGGTGAAGTACTTTGCCTTCACATTTGGTATTCAAAACAGTCTCATCAGGAAGGTAACAAGATAAAACCTGTCGTGTTATTGATGAAGTCAGAGGACAGAAACCAGCAGAGTTTATCAGAGAGTAGGAGACACAGAGTCAGTTGAGAGTTAGAGGTCATAAACATTAACTGCACAGTAAAAGCAAAGTTCAATTCAAAGTGCAAGCCAAACTCCACCTGGTGCACTTTTGAAAATTAATTAAACAGAAGAGTAAATAAATAAGGGAACTGATACAAAGATAAATAAATACAAAAGCAAATTAAAATACGTAAGTTAAAACACACATTTAATAATTTAATTTAAAATAAATAAATAAATTTAAAAATGAATAAGTAAAAGGAAAAATTAAAGAGAAGAGTAAATAAATAAGAGAATTAATAAAAGATAAATAAATATAGAAGCAAATTAAAACAAATATCAATTAATTAATGGCTACATTTATTTTTAATATTATTTTTGCTACATTTAATGACATATTTATTAATCTATTGAGACATTTATTATTGATTTTGGCAGTATTCTTGTATTTCCAGATGAATTCTGATGAATCTGAATATTGTGGGTTGTGGTCTGTTATCATGAGCTGCTATAGCTGCGTACAAAGAACACAATATGCATCGTGAATACAATATTAATAAAAACAATGAATATATAAAAAGAGCACAACTTGAGAATCTCTCTTGAGAAGTATTTATTTTAATCCCAAAATACACTTTGAGTGAAAAACAAACTGAGTTGTTGCAGTTGCAGAGTTTTTAGCACATAACAATAATAATAACAATAACAATAATAATAACAACAATAATACCATAGCACCTGTACAATATTATATTGTATATACAATCTCCCAGTCCCATCAGAGGTTCACTGAACATATAATCTACATTATCTAACCCAGGTTAGTTCATCAGTACATTCCTTTCTGTACTCATCATGTAAATCTACTTTGTAGATAATAATTATACAGTTTAATCTCTTATTCTGTGACGGGACATCAACCTGTCCTCCGGGTTCCTCTGAGACGTTCTGCATCAGCTGCTTTTATATAATTAACTGGACATGAATGTAAACCCAAGCAGAAGCCTTTAGATGACCCAGCAGGAAATAAAAGTACAAGATTAAGACCTCTTTACATCGGATTATTTCATGGGTACGGACATTTCAAATAAAACAAGACTGACAGGATGACTGGCTAACATTAGTTAGCTAGCTTGTCTGGAGCAACCCTCCAGGAAGAGCGCCGGTCGTTGATCAAATCTTTCGTAGTGTCCGAACGGCGGTACTTCAACGCCCGTGTCCGTCACGTGATGCATCGGGCCCAAAAAGACTTTTCCCCATAGACTTCCATTGGGAAAGAGACGACTGTAACTCAGAGGATCATTTATTTTGAGGTGAATCAACTCTCCAGTATGAACTCTCTAATAGTCCTGATTTAAATCATTACGTTTTTAAAGTTCTTAAACGCACTAATACCTGAATAGAATAGAATAGAAAGCTTTATTATCATTAAATACAACGAGATTCACAGTTTCCACTTCTGGTCAGAGCTTTAAAACAAATACTTGACGAGACTAAACGAGGCAGATAAAACATAGAACAGGTAAAACACACAGTTATAAAACAATATAAAACAGGTCAAGTAGATGTAGTGAATAAAATGTAAACAAGTTGCACTTGAGGTGTGTATTGCATCAAGGATATACTGCACCGATAGAGGTATTCACATTCAAGTATTAATATTGCACAGAGTTATTGTTTGTTCAGTGACTGTATGGCTCAGGGGAAGAAACTGTCCGTGAGTCTGGAGGTGCTTTCACTGACCTGTAGCGCCGGCCAGACGGCAGCAGGTCAAACAGGTGATGAGCTGGGTGGGAGGAGTGCCTGAGAATAGTTGTGGACCTACTGAGGCAGCGGGAGCTGGAGATCTCCTCCAGGGAGGGCAGCCTATGATCCTCTGGGCCGTGGCTATGACCCTGTGCAGTCATATGTGTAAAGTGCATACAGTAGTGATGTAGGCTGGGATGAGGTGCAGTGAGAGGTGGTCTGACTGGCCTATGTGTGGTTGAGGCACTGCTCTGTACGCATGCTTCACGTTGCAGTAAACATGGTCTAGAGTGTTGTTCTTCCTGGTGGCACATTTCACATACTCAGTGAATTTAGGAAGAGCAGACTTTAGGTTTGCCTGATTGAAGTTCCCTGCTATTACATGGAGCGCGTCAGGATGAGCCTGCTGCTGTTTACTTATGGCACTGTGGAGGTGGCTGAGGGCTAAGCTAACGTTAGCATCTGGAGGGATGTAGACAGCCGTGATAGCTACTGCCGTTAGCTCTCTGGGTAGGTAGAACGGACGGCAGATGACCGTCAGAGCCTCTAGATATTGTGTATCTGTTGAAAGTAGTTTGTGACTGGAGAACTACTTTGTAGTCCAATGTTGATTAACTCCAGCCGACTATGCACCAGCTGTGCTCGGCAGAGCTCGTCAGAAAAGCACAAAAAACGTAACAATATACAAACAAAAAGGCACCAGACGAGAGAGCCAAGAGCCGCTGCACAACCGCGCGCCGGAGGAATCCAGAGTTATTTCAGTTTCAATGTGGACGTTATGGCTTACTTCACGATGTTAGCGGGAGGCTAACATCGTGAAGGACTGATGCTTAAACATGTTTTTTATATTTCCAGCCAAGAAAAAGTCCAACAGAACACACCACAACACCAACACCTGCTGCTGCTCCCAGTCCAACGGCTACATGAGTGAAGTCTCCATACCCTGGGTCATCAGTCTTGGGGTCATCAGTCTTGGGGTCTCCTTTCTGTGAATCTGAAGATCAAAACACACATTAGTCAGGAAACCACTGACTAGTTCCTCTTCTATATTTCTCATGTTTGATCAACCTGGAATAAACTGCAGCTACAAACTCACCTGTAACCTCCAGCTGGATGCTGTTGATTGGCTTACCGCCAATGCCTCTCTTTCTACGACTTAAACCAGCTGTTTTAACCCGACACTCGTATGTTCCGCTGTCATTGCTGCTCACATTCTTCAGAACTAAAGAGACGTCTCCATTCTCCATCTTCCTGTCCACCAGCTCCACCCTGTCCTTAAAGGATGGATGCTGGTTATGTGGATCAAGGTGTCCATCGATGACTAAGAGGACGTACTTTGACTTCAGGTCATCTCTGGTCCACTCTACAACATCGATGGAGGCATTGCCAGCGTCACATTTCAGAGTGGCATTCTCTCCAGGGTTCACTGTTTGCAGATGTAGGTCTGAAAAACAATAATAAACAATAATAAACAATAATTAATATCCAGATTAAAAAGTGATTCCTGTCATTGTTTGTCTCTTTCAGTCTGTAGAACACTAAATAACAAACCAACACCACGTGCTCTGCTGGGGGGGGGGGGTGTTGCTGCTTGTGTTCTGATACCTGGAGGAGTAAGTCTGCCACTGACCACTACTGTTTTAAAACAGAGAAGAAGAACTGACTGCAGGTAGTTTGTCATGTGACGATAGCAACAACAGAGCGGTGTAGGGATGTTAATGATTAACCGCTTAACCGTTAACCGACATTAAACATGTTAACCGATTAACGCTATCGGTTAAAACGGTTAAAAGATATGTTAATAATTAATTAAAAAGATGAGAAAACTCGTCAGTTTAAGGAGGAAAGCTGGTCCACCTTAACAGTCCACCTTAACAGTCCACCTTAAGAGAGTCTGAGCCGGAGTTACAGACACAGGAAGTCGGCTCCCGTCTATCGCTCGCTGAGAGGAGGAGATGTCTTTCATTCAAACATAAGTGGAAAAAAACTGTTCACAAAACATGATAGACATGATTACTGAGTATTAGTGGAACAATTTAACCACAAACTCACATCCTGACCATAAAGACAGATTAACTGAGTTTGACTTGTTTAAACTGCTCATTAATCTAAACAGTGTGTCTGATCACTCTTTATATACTTCAGAGTAACTGACTGAGCTGAATACATCAGAGGTCAGAGATGTGTGTTCTCCATCTCTATCTGTATGAATCAGTTAATAATGAGAGGTCATATTTACCAGAAGCTGCTCCAGACAGAAAGAACAGCAGGATGATGAGAGCAGCCATGAGAGCTGAGAGGATGTTGGTCTGCTGCTGGATCTCTCTCTCTCTCTCTCTGTCACACGTCTGAGTCTGTTGAGCTTTTACAGGAGTCTGGAAGGAAGGCAGTCTGTGGTTTCATGTTTCAGTGCAGAGTGGGTGGATCTCAGGGCGGGTTCACTGAGAACTGAACTGACTCAGTGTTTTTACACTGTGTACTCTCTGTGGACTTCCGTATACTGCCTTGAATCCTGTAGTTAGAGCAACACAGTCTGCTTTAACAACATTAAGATGCTTATTATAAAGAAGTTGTGGATTACATGTGATCTGTAACTCAGGTTATTTAAAACTATTTAGGAGGATTTATTACAGATTTAGACTTAAGCTGTAGCTAATCTGGGAAGGTGTGAAAACCATCACAGGCTGCAAACAAAGAAACAGCAGTGAAGGAGAGGGGACCATAGAGAGGAAGAACAGTCTCAACAACTTCTTCAACCGGTTGAACTCTTCCTCTCCACTACCTCCTCCTCCTCCTCCTCCTCTCCTACCTCCCTCTCCCTCCACCCCTCCCCTATCTATCTATCTATCTATCTATCTGTCTGTCTGTCTGTCTGTCTGTCTGTCTGTCTGTCTGTCTATCTATCTATCTGTCTGTCTGTCTGTCTGTCTGTCTGTCTGTCTATCTATCTATCTATCTATCTGTCTGTCTGTCTGTCTGTCTGTCTATCTATCTATCTATCTGTCTGTCTGTCTGTCTGTCTGTCTGTCTGTCTGTCTGTCTGTCTGTCTGTCTGTCTATCTGTCTGTCTGTCTATCTATCTATCTATCTATCTATCTATCTATCTATGTATCTATCACTGTGTATCAAAGTGAAGCTGCTCTGCTGCTGCCTGCTGGAGTCTGACTGCACCGACATGATGATTTACTCCTAAAGTGTGATCACCAACAGGTGCATGCTGGTCATGGCTAACAACATGCTAAATGCCAACACTGTGTGTCCTCCTCTGCAGGTGCAGCGGGCTCACAGAGGGACGTTCAGACAGGTGAGTACAACAACACGTCTCTGTGATGGATTACCTCTTTCTGCTGCTGTGTGTGTTTGTGGCTGCAGCTGCACTGCATTGTGGGAGAGTTTGGTTTGATCTCTGAGCATGCTCAGTCACAGGTTGGGACCCAGGTCGTATCTGAATCCTCATTAACTGGCTTGGTTTGAACTGACCAAAGAAGGGTTGGGTCAGATAACCCTGGTCATTGATTGATTGATTGATTGATTGATTGATAGATAGATAGATAGATTGATAGATAGATTGTCAGGTCAGTGATTCAGAGTGTTGCCTTTGAGGACAGGGGAGATGCAGTACAACAGCGCACCACTAGGAGGCGACACTGACTAACTCCTGAAAGCTGTTTTAATGTTGGTAATAAACTCAGTGTCCTACAGCCTTTACACCTTGTGGTTCCACTCATCTGTAACTACACAGAACACAGAACAATATGGGTTTTAATAAACATGCAGATGTTTGTCAAACTGTTTACTGTCAGGAGAAACATGCAGACTTTTAGAAATGCTGCTGCGCTGGTAAATATGCACCGTTGTTGTTGTTGTTGTTGTTGACAGGACATACAGTACCCTCGGCTGGGAACCGGCTGTGATCCAGCTGTGTTCCAGCTGGGACTCGACTGGGAACCGGCTGTGACCCAGCTGTGATCCAGCTGCGTTCCAGCTGTGTTCCAGCTGCGTTCCAGCTGTGTTCCAGCTGTGTTCATACGGACAGGAAACCTGTGAGCGTGTCCTTTACCTGCAGCCAGCTGGTGATGTCTTCATGTTGTACCTCTGGTCTGTCTCTGAAACGTTTAAACGGCGTCTCAATGTAAAGAGACGTCACAGAATCAAAGCTCCTCCCGCAGACAGACGCTCTGCACCGAAGCTTTCTGAGCGGTGCTTAGTTTCCAGCTGCTGGATGATGTTGATGCCGTTTATAGTCTGCGGTGTGTTTGTTCTCTAGTGATCTGCTCTGTAGAGACGTGTCTCTCGGTTAGCCACAACCAAACCAGAACAAGTCAAATGTTCCGTCTGTCAGTGTAGTGAAACCCACAGAACCACACGAGGAAAACAACCAGCGACACCAACGTGTATTCATCCTGCAGAGCAACCAGCTGACACGAATATACAATATATAAATAACAGTTCATCATTATCATCACGTTGAGCATCGTACTGAAACACTTCTGGAGGAACTGCAGCTGCTTCAGTCAGAGTCAACACATCTGGATAAGAACTAAAACAGTAAATGTTCTGGGTTTGATGGGTTCTGGGACCAGTTACAGGCCAGCTGGACTTCACTGGTTGGACTGGTGTTGGACCGGTGTTGGACCGGTGTTGGAGCGGTGTTGGAGCGGTGTTGGACCGGTGTTGGAGTGGTGTTGGAGTGGTGTCGGACCGGTGTTTGGAGTGGTGTTGGACCGGTGTTGGACCGGTGTTGGAGCGGTGATGGAGCGGTGTTGGAGCGGTGTGAAGGTGTGGAAGTCTACCTCAGTGAAGAGTAGATGACCTCCGGCTCTAGTGGAAACTCTGAACACACAAACAAGTCGAGTCAGATCGGAGCTGATTTATCTAAAAGGAAACTAGTACAATAAATACAGTGAAATAAAAACAAGTACAATATCTGAGTAGAAGTAGAAATATAAAGTATCAGGAAATGAACTGTGTAAAATAAGAGGTAAAAAATAAACTACTTCCTGCTTTTATTTTGGTAGTTAGTTCAGACGTGTCGTTAATAAAAGGCATTAAAAAAAGATAATAAAGTGTAACATTATATATGTTGGAATATGTTATTATTATTATTATTATTATTATTATTATAATAATAATAATACTCTTGTTATGTGTACAAACACTAATAAATAATGTCAATATGTGCTCTCATAGAACAGATTAAATCATAATTCTTTTACCGTTAAATTGCAAAGGGAAAATAATGAATGAATTAATTAATTAATTAAATTAAAAATAAATGCAAAACTAAATAAATAAATAAATGAATAAAAAGGTAAATTAAATAGAAGAGTAGATAAAAAGGGGAATTAATAAAAAGGTAAAGAAAGAAAGAAGTAAAATAAAACAGAAATATCAATTTATGACACATTTTATCAATTAATGAATGCCTACATTTATTTTTAATATGATGTTTGGTGCATTTAATGGCATATTCATTTATTTATCGAGTAATTTATTTATTTATTTTTTTGATTTTGGCAGGTTCTGTCCTCAATATACTACCAATGTCCATTTAAAAGAATAGAAACTGCCAAAATCAAAAATAAATAAATTGATTAGTAAATTACTCGATGAATAAATTAATATGCCATTAAATGCAGCAAAAATAATATTAATAATATTAGAATTAAAACAGAAATAACAATTTCTGACACATTTTTATCAGTTAATTAATGCCTATATTTATTTTTAATATTACATTTGCATGGCATATTATTTATTTATTGAGTAATTTATTTATTTATTTATTTATTAGTGATTTTGGCAGGTTTTGTCCTCCATATTCTACCAATATCCATTTTAAAGGAAGAGTTCAACTCTTTGGGAAACACTCTTCTTCTCTTCCTGTCTGAGAGCGAGAGGTCTCATGAGTGTGATCAGTCCGGAGCTGGAGTCCGGACGTGGTTAGCCTAGCTTAGCATAAAGGCTGGAAGCGGGGGGAAACAGCTAGCCTGGTTCAAACAAACAAAGAGCAGCTGTACCTCTCGTCCTGTTTGATGTGACGTCTCTGAAGACGACCTGTCCATAACTGACGTCTTCTGGTCTCCTGACTGCTGAGTAGACTACAGCTGGATCACTCTCTGTAAATAAAATACAGGACACTTACAGTACTGCAGATACTACAACTGATACCAGTACTGCTAGTGTTAGTACTGCTGGTGTCAGTACTGCTAGTGTCAGTACTGCTAGTGTCAGTACTGCTAGTGTCAGTACTGCTAGTGGTAGTACTGCTAGTGTTAGTACTGCTAGTGGTAGTACTGCTAGTGTCAATACTGCTAGTGTTAGTACTGCTAGTGGTAGTACTGCTAGTGTTAGTACTGCTAGTGTCAGTACTGCTAGTGGTAGTACTGCTAGTGTTAGTACTGCTAGTGGTAGTACTGCTAGTGTTAGTACTGCTAGTGTCAGTACTGCTAGTGGTAGTACTGCTAGTGTTAGTACTGCTAGTGGTAGTACTGCTAGTGTTAGTACTGCTAGTGTCAGTACTGCTAGTGTCAGTACTGCTAGTGTTAGTACTGCTAGTGTTAGTACTGCTAGTGTCAGTACTGCTAGTGTCAGTACTGCTAGTGGTAGTACTGCTAGTGTTAGTACTGCTAGTGGTAGTACTGCTAGTGTTAGTACTGCTAGTGTCAGTACTGCTAGTGGTAGTACTGCTAGTGTTAGTACTGCTAGTGTCAGTACTGCTAGTGGTAGTACTACTAGTGTTAGTACTGCTAGTGGTAGTACTGCTAGTGTTAGTACTGCTAGTGTCAGTACTGCTAGTGTCAGTACTGCTAGTGGTAGTACTGCTAGTGTTAGTACTGCTAGTGTTAGTACTGCTAGTGTTAGTAATGCAACACATGTCATAGAAAGAAGGATATTGATACTACTGCTATAGGATTATTGATGCTTTGTAGTCGTTTTGCGTCTCTTTGTAGTAGTTTTGTATCTCTTTGTAGTATTGTCTCCTTGCAATTGGTATGAGTCTCTTTGTAGTCATTTTTAGTGTTTCTGTAGTTGTTTTGAGTGTTTCTGTAGTTGTTTTGAGTGTTTTTGTAGTTGTTTTGAGTGTTTCTGTAGTTGTTTTGAGTGTTTCTGTAGTTGTTTTGAGTGTTTCTGTAGTTGTTTTGAGTGTTTCTGTAGTTGTTTTGAGTATAATGTATCATGAGAACGACTGAAGACCAGATAAAACTGGAGGCTATTCATCTGAAACAGGAAACTGGACGACCACGAAGCCGCTCGCTTCGATTAAAAACCAAGGTGGCACATTTCACCACAAGGCTGTGAACAAACACATCACTATCAGTCTGTAGTGAGAAACCTCACCAGCGTCAGTTTACTGGAATCAACAGGAGGAAGTTGCTGCTGTGGTTTTACACGCAGAGGGACAAAAAAACAACTAGAACATTAATGACCGACTTTATTCAAGGTCAGTGTGAGATGAAGAAGTATCGTTGGTCTGCTGAGTCCGTCTCTTCTTTTAAGACCCAGACTCACCAAGCCGACATCACAGAACTAACGGCGACGAAGGCCGACTGACTCCTTTGTCTTGGCTGACAAGTTGCACTTGAACACACCGCAAAGACTACAGCCGACGGCCAGTTAGCACGTACGTACTGCGCGTGCATGAGAGGAAATAACTCTCCACACCAGCAGGCGGCGGTAGATCGAGAACGGCGGATATACAAGCCGGTGTTATGATACGTTTATGAAATATGTATTTGTTTTGAGTCTCTTTGTAGTCGTTTTATATCTTTTTGTAGTCTTTTTGCATCTCTGTGGTCGTTTTGCATCTCCTTGTAGTCGTTTTATACCTTTTTGTAGTCTTTTTGCATCTCTGTGGTCGTTTTGCGTGTCTTTGTAGTCGTTTTGCATCACGTTGTGGTTGTTTTGCGTCTCTTTGTAGTCGGTTTGCATCTCTTTGTAGTCGTATTCAGTAGTCGCTTTGCGTCTCTAGTCATTTTAAGTAGTCTCTTTGTTGTCGTTTTGCATCTTGTGGTTGTTTTGCATGTCTTTGTAATCAATTTGAGTCTCTTTGTAGTTGTTATGAGTGTCTCTGTAGTTATGAGTCTCTTTGTAGTTGTTGAGTCTCTTTGTAGTTGTTATGAGTGTCTCTGTAGTTATGAGTCTCTTTGTAGTTGTTGAGTCTCTTTCTAGTTGTTATGAGTCTCTTTGTAGTTGTTATGAGTCTCTTTGTAGTTGTTATGAGTCTGTATAATTGTTATGAGTCTCTTTGTAGTTGTTATGAGTCTCTTTGTAGTTGTTATGAGTCTCTTTGTAGTTGTTGAGTCTCTTTGTAGTTGTTGAGTCTCTTTGTAGTTGTTATGAGTGTCTCTGTAGTTGTTATGAGCCTTTTTTATAGTAGTTATGAGTCTCTTTGTAGTTGTTATGAGTCTCTTTATAGTTGTTATGAGTCTCTTTGTAGTTGTTATGAGTCTCTTTGTAGTTGTTGAGTCTCTTTGTAGTTGTTGAGTCTCTTTGTAGTTGTTATGAGTGTCTCTGTAGTTGTTATGAGCCTTTTTTATAGTAGTTATGAGTCTCTTTCTAGTTGTTATGAGTCTCTTTGTAGTTGTTATGAGTCTCTTTGTAGTTGTTATGAGTGTCTTTGTAGTTGTTATGAGTGTCTTTGTAGTTATTATGAGTCTCTTTATAGTTGTTATGAGTCTCTTTGTAGTTGTTGAGTGTCTCTGTAGTTATGAGTCTCTTTGAAGTTGTTATGAGTCTCTTTGTAGTTGTTATGAGTCTCTTTGTAGCTGTTGAGTCTCTTTGTAGTTGTTATGAGTCTCTCTGTAGTTGTTATGAGTCTCTTTGTAGTTGTTATGAGTCTCTTTGTAGTTCTTATGAGTGTCTCTGTAGTTGTTATGAGTCTCTTTGTAGTTCTCTTTGTAGTTGTTATGAGTCTCTTTGTGGTAGTTATGAGTCTCTTTGTAGTTGTTATGAGCCTCTTTGTAGTTGTTATGAGCCTCTTTGTAGTAGTTATGAGTCTTTTTGTAGTTGTTATGAGTGTCTTTGTAGTTCTTATGAGTGTCTGTAGTTGTTATGAGTCTCTTTGTAGTTGTTGTGAGTCTCTTTGTAGTTGTTGAGTCTCTTTGTAGTTGTTATGAGTCTCTCTGTAGTTGTTATGAGTCTCTTTGTAGTTGTTATGAGTCTCTTTGTAGTTCTTATGAGTGTCTCTGTAGTTGTTATGAGTCTCTTTGTAGTTGTTATGAGTCTCTTTGTAGTTGTTATGAGTCTCTCTGTGGTTGTTATGAGTCTCTTTGTAGTTGTTATGAGTCTCTTTGTAGTTCTTATGAGTGTCTCTGTAGTTGTTATGAGTCTCTTTGTAGTTGTTATGAGTCTCTTTGTAGTTGTTATGAGTCTCTCTGTGGTTGTTATGAGTCTCTGTAGTTGTTATGAGTCTCTTTGTAGTTCTTATGAGTGTCTCTGTAGTTGTTATGAGTCTCTTTATAGTTGTTATGAGTCTCTTTGTAGTTGTTATGAGTGTCTCTGTAGTTGTTATGAGTCTCTTTGTAGTTGTTATGAGTCTCTTTGTAGTTGTTATGAGTCTCTTTGTAGTTGTTGAGTCTCTTTGTAGTTGTTATGAGTCTCTCTGTAGTTGTTATGAGTCTCTTTGTAGTTGTTATGAGTCTCTTTGTAGTTCTTATGAGTGTCTCTGTAGTTGTTATGAGTCTCTTTGTAGTTGTTATGAGTCTCTTTGTAGTTGTTATGAGTCTCTCTGTGGTTGTTATGAGTCTCTGTAGTTGTTATGAGTCTCTTTGTAGTTGTTATGAGTTTCTTTGTAGTTGTTATGAGTCTCTTTGTAGTTGTTGAGTCTCTTTGTAGTTGTTATGAGCCTCTCCGTAGTTGTTATGTGAATTTATTTTATTAATTAATGTATTTTTATATATCAATATGTCTTTTATTATTATTATTATTATTATTATTTATAATAATAATAATAATGATGAGAATAAATATAATATTAATAGTAATAATAATAATAATAGTTCCTTTCTCGGAATATATTGTGTGAATTGATTTTATTCATTTATTTATTTATTTTTATTAATATTTAGTTATTATTATTATTATCATAATTTTTCAAATATATTTACAGTTACTATCTGTTATTATATGTACATATTACTTTATTTGTTATGATTTAGGTTGTTGTCATTTTTCTTAACAATTTATTTATTAATATTTTTGTATTTAACATTTTTATGCAGTTTCATATTTCTTATTTTCTATTTTTAATTATTATTATTATCATCATAATTTCTTTTTCCTCCCTTATTTTTGAATACTTTGTTTTTCATTTTCAGTTACTATCTGTTATTATATGTATATATTACTTTATTTGTTATGGTTTAGGTTGTTGTAGTCATTTTTCTTAAAGAATCAATAAAATCTTGATTATTATTATTGCTAATAATAATAATAATAATAATAATAGTTATTTTCTAATTTTTTACTGTTTTTATTAAATAAACGGATCAATAACGGTGTTTCAGTAAAACACATCCTCTCACTTTTAGATATGTGATCAGATTGTACAATAAGATGTATAACTTATTAATATCATGTCTTTCTTTCATTAACAGTGAGACGTGTGCACGTCAGGACTCGGCCGTGTGTTGTTATCAGGAAGACGAAACTGGACGACCACAGAGCTGTTGAACCCACAGGGTACAAAACAGGAAACGCATGCAGAGCCCAACACCCATTATCATCGACTAAAATAGACCTCGCTGCAGTCTGAAACTACACGCACTAAAAACACTGACTTTATATTTGAATTACAGGATTCAAAATATCCTCATTTTATAAAAATGCTTGTTTTCCAAAATGTCCTCTCACGTTCTGAAACTAAATTTATATAGATATATAATCAATAAAACCATCTTTACCTGTGCTCCGTCTGATTGGCTGTTGTAGGTCACGTGATGTTTTGACATCACTGTATGTGACGTCATCATCTCCAACGTCTACGTCAGCAGCTGAAAGGAACCAGGATGAACAGAACATTTAAATCAGTTTTAATCATAAAACAGAAATGTAAACTTCATCTGCTGAGGAAGATCATGTGATACGATCAAAAGCTCCAGACCACACTAAACGGACCTTGTAGGTAGAGTTGAAAACTGTAACTTGACAACTTTAAATGTAAATAGGATGTGATGTTTAAATGTAAACTGCAGCACAGTTGTCTGAGTCTGTGTCTAACCTTTAGGTTTCCTACGGATGCATCGTCTCACCAGTACAACCAGTACAACCAGTACAACCAGTACAACCAGTACACAGACAGGTGGAACAGTAAACCACACCAAGGAAGAGTTGGGTGAGGAAGAGGTGGGTGAGGAAGAGGAGGGTGTAGGAGAAGATGTCGTGGTGGGTTTCCCTAAAAATGAACCAAAAATAATTATTAAACTGAAAACTGTTCATAAAGTAATAAGATTAAACCATAAACTGTATATAAAGATGGCCGACATGACAGCTCCCCAGAAGTGAAGCCACCACATCAGCATCGCCCCCTGGTGGCCGGCTGCAGTATAGCTCATTAACCCCGCCCCCTTCATGTTAGTGGATAGGACATCATGGACCAAACCAAAAAGTCAAAGAACACTTCAAATACATTTTTCTCAAAGTTTTGAGTCTCTTTGTACTCGTTTATCATCTCTTTATAGTCTAGTACTTTCGTGTCTTTGAGGTCGTTTTGTGTCTTTGTAGTCGTTTTGAGTATCTTTGTAGTCGTTTTGTGTCTCTTTGTAGTCGTTTTGCATCTCTTTATAGTCCTTTTGTGTCTTTGTCGTCATTTTGTGTGTCTTTCTAGTCGTTTGAGTGTCTTTGTAGTCGTTTCGTGTCTCTTTGCCGGTTTGTGTGTCTTTGTAGTCGTTTGGCGTCTGTTTGTAGTTATATGAGTCCCTTTTGTAGTTGTGTTGAGTCTCTTTGTAGTTCTTTTGTGTATCTTGTAGTTGTTTTGAGTATCTTTGTAATTATTTTGAGGCTCTTTGTAGTCGTTTCACATCTCTTTGTTGGTTTGAGTTTCTTTGTAGTCGTGTTGAGTCTCTTTGTAGTTGTTATGAGTCTCTTTGTAGTTCTTTTGTGTCTCTTTGTAGTCGTTTGAGTTTCTTTGTAGTCGTTTTGTTTCTATTTGTATTCGTTATGAGTCTCTTTGTAGTCGTTTGAGAGACTTTGTAGTTGTTTGAGTCTCTTTGTAGTTGTTTTGAGTCTCTTTGTGGTTGTTTTGAGTCTCTTTGTAGTCGTGTCGAGTCAGTTCACTGTGACATCACTGTTGGCATGGTTACAGGTGCAGGACAGAGGGGATACCTGTTCAGCCAGGTGTTACTCTTTAAGTCAATAAAGGAAACTGATTATTTTTCTCACCTGTGACAGTGAGCCAGCTGGGAGGAGACTCATCACTGCTGATGAGACACTTGTAGAGGCCTTCATCAGACCTGGAAACATGGTGGAGGGTCATGTGACCTGCAGGCTCAGTCCTGATGAGGGCGCCATCTTTATAGAAAGCAGCTGAGAGGTTGGAGGACGTCTTTGTCCTACAGAGCAGAGTGACGTCATCTCCCTCCATCACAGGGAGGACAGGACTCTGCAGGATCACTGGTCCACCTCAACACAGAGACACACTACAGCATTTCATCCATTTACACACAGCGTCATCAATACTACAATCTATGGCCCTTACCACGACTCTGAAATATCAGTAAGTTAGAATCTATGGCCCCGACCACGGCTCTGAAACATCAGTAAGTTAGAATCTATGGCCCCGACCACGACTCTGATATATCAGTAAGTTAGAATCTATGGCCCCGACCACGACTCTGAAATATCAGTAAGTTAGAATCTATGGCCCCGACCACGACTCTGATATATCAGTAAATTAGAATCTATGGCCCCGACCACGGCTCTGAAATATCAGTAAGTTAGAATCTATGGCCCCGACCACGACTCTGAAATATCAGTAAGTTAGAATCTATGGCCCCGACCACGGCTCTGAAATATCAGTAAGTTAGAATCTATGGCCCCGACCACGACTCTGATATATCAGTAAGTTATAATCTATGGCCCCGACCACGACTCTGAAATATCAGTAAGTTATAATCTCGACTCTACAGGCTGATCTTACCAGTGACGGTGATGGTGATGGTGTTACTGGTTGCTCCCTCTCTGGACTCACACCAGTAAACTCCACTGTCCCATGAGTTCATGTAGCTGATGCTACAGGAGGAACCAGCAGATCTTCCCCAGCCAGCTCCACACTGAGTCCTGGTGTCTTTGGTGATGTTCCTCCTCAGAGTCCATCCAGCAGAGCTGTCGTCCTCCTCACAGCTCAGAGAGACAGACTGTCCTTTAAACATCTGAGAGCTGCTGGGACTCAGAGTCAGACGAGCTGGAGGGAGGAGGAGACACAGAGATGCAGACAGGACTCGTTGTGTCCACATTCCTCATATGTTCACTGCTAAACTTCACTGATCTTCTCTGTGTTTCATCACTGGAGGCAAAGTCTTTCTGCTTCTGTGTGTTTTCAAATTTAACTCTCAAAGTTATGTGTTATTTCTGAATATTGCATTTCTTTATTGATATTTTGAACCATTTACTCCATAATCCTCCTGTCATTGAGTCCACTAGCTTCCTACAGTAAGCAACATTCAAAAGAAGCTGTTTTTCCACCTTTTTTAGAAGCCAGGGTTGCATCATGCGATGCAACCCTGGCTTCTGAATTACTTTACATTTTGATACGAGCAGTTTTAGCTCTGGCTGTCCTGGTTGTGCACACTGCAGCCGTTAAAACTGTGTTCATCATTTTATTGTAGAGAAGAATAATACCGTAGAGGAAGTTTACTGACCTCTGGTTGCTGTGCAGCTCAGCAGGGAGGTCAGGACTGAAGAGAGAGATGACGTTTCACATCCAATAAGACATCAAAACAGAAAAACCTCTGTTTGTCGTGCACAGAAGAATACATGTGTACGTACACACAACATGTGGTATTTGATCTCTTGGCGCTGTCAGAGTCATTCCCTCTAAAACTCACTGCAGCTCTCTGAACACCAGACATGTTTTAGGACTAATCTTTGGACACAAACACACATTTAGTTTAAGACTCACCCAGCAGCCGCTGTAAGTACGATTCCTCCATTTCAACTCTTGGTCATCTGAAATCAGCACCGTGACATCTATCAGTCGCAGAGTAAAGCCCACCTCCTTCCTCTTTGTGTATCTGACACTGCTGTGGTTTTCTGCAGAGCAGTTAACAGGAAATATAGTTTTGTGTATTCGTCAGAAAATCTAGAGTAAAAGAAAACTAATGTCCTTCAAACATCACACCTCCACATGAACCAAATGAGGCTGTGCACCACTGATATCACAATACCAGAAACACTCAGAGCACACCTGGACAGGTCACTTCGAAGCTTTGACCGTTGCTATGGTAATCCACCTCCAAATCAGTATTCGAATGCTAGTATGTAATCATAACATATAAATCTCAAAATAGACCATGAAGTAAGCAATAATCCCACAATATATGTAAGGGATCATGTAGAGCGAGCCGGCCATTGTTGAGAAAGAATCCCCGACAGGGCGATGCTGCAACCCTATGCGAGGCGGACGGGTGGACCCCGATGATGCATATACATATATACATATGTATATATGTATACATATGTGTATATATATATGTGTACATACATATGTATATACATATATACATATGTACATACGTACATATCCATATGTATACGTGTATATCCATATGTATATCCATATGTATATACATATATACATATGTATACATATATACATATGTATATATGTATACATATGTATATATATATATGTGTACATACATATGTATATACATATGTACATACGTACATACATGCATATATCCATATGTATATCCATATGTATATACATATATACATACGTATGTACATATGTATATATGTATATACATATGGATATATGTAGAGAGAGAGAGAGAGAGGTGATCACTATATAATCAGTAGAGGTCAGTATTACACCACAGCAGCATCTAGTCTGCCAAATCCAACGAAGAAGAAGTAAATGTAGCCTCCATCAGTCAGCAGCCAATAGGATTCCAGGATGCTACAGCTTCCGCTACGTCATGCCTCAGCCCCGCCCCTCTGATGATCCATCCATGCTAGCTGGTAGCTCTGCTCCGTGGACCGGTCCGCTCTGGTCCGGTCCGCTCTGCTCCGGTCCGCTCTGCTCCATGGTCCGGTCCGCTCTGCTCCATGGTCCGGTCCGGTCCGCTCCATGGTCCGCTCTGATAGAAAGTTGTGGACTCAGACTGCCCAGAGTTCCTCTCTGGAGTCCAGCTCTCCTCCTGATGGACCTGCTGAAGGTGGATCAGTTAGTTCTCTACACTCAATGTTTAGACGTTCTGATTGTGTTTTTGTAACTGTCAGTTCTGAGCTAACTGACGTTAGCAGCTAAGTTAGCTAACTAGCTTAACAGCTTATCAGAAGCAGTTATATCGTTCATGTTGAGTGTGTTTATCAGTGTCTTTATTTCAGCCATGTTTGTTCCATGCTGTGTTGATTTATGAGGAGAGTGTCTCAGTAGTTTAAAGGGTTAACTAGTAGAGGAGAGTGTCTCAGTAGTTTAAAGGGTTAACTAGTAGAGGAGAGTGTCAGTAGTTTAAAGGGTTAACTAGTAGAGGAGAGTCTCAGTAGTTTAAAGGGTTAACTAGTAGAGGAGAGTGTCTCAGTAGTTTAAAGGGTTAACTAGTAGAGGAGAGTCTCAGTAGTTTAAAGGGTTAACTAGTAGAGGAGAGTGTCTCAGTAGTTTAAAGGGTTAACTAGTAGAGGAGAGTGTCTCAGTAGTTTAAAGGGTTAACTAGTAGAGGAGTGTCTCAGTAGTTTAAAGGGTTAACTAGTAGAGGAGAGTGTCAGTAGTTTAAAGGGTTAACTAGTAGAGGAGAGTGTCTCAGTAGTTTAAAGGGTTAACTAGTAGAGGAGAGTGTCTCAGTAGTTTAAAGGGTTAACTAGTAGAGGAGAGTGTCTCAGTAGTTTAAAGGGTTAACTAGTAGAGGAGAGTCTCAGTAGTTTAAAGGGTTAACTAGTAGAGGAGAGTGTCAGTAGTTTAAAGGGTTAACTAGTAGAGGAGAGTGTCTCAGTAGTTTAAAGGGTTAACTAGTAGAGGAGAGTGTCTCAGTAGTTTAAAGGGTTAACTAGTAGAGGAGAGTCTCAGTAGTTTAAAGGGTTAACTAGTAGAGGAGAGTGTGTGTGTGTGTGTGTGTGTGTGTGTGTGTGTGTGTGTGTGTGTGTGTGTGTGTGTGTGTGTGTTGTGTGTGTGTGTGTGTGTGTGTGTGTGTGTGTGTGTGTGTGTGTGTGTGTGTGTGTGTGTAGCTGCTCATGCTCAGTGTAGACAGCTGGTTGACAGACAGCCTGTGAGCCAGCAGAGGGCCATGTTGACCTGTTTCTCCTGGTTACAGTGTTGATCTCAGGTTTATATATATATACATCTCAATATCCAACCCTTGAGCAGTTGAGACCTTAGGAAGATTAGATGGTAATGTTTTGCCACTGCCATTAGAGAACATGATTTTGGACTTGTCTGCATTTAACACCAACTTAAGTTGACTTAAATGTGACTGAACCACAACATAGGCTGAATATATTCTTCAATTCATTCTTCATTTATACTGAATGTATTTATCAGACTTCAGATGAAAGTGCTCCAGTGATGAATAAAGCTTTCAATCTAGTTGTGATGATACCATGATACTGGTGAACTTCATAACCCACTGCTACAGCCAGACATACAGACATACAGACACACAGCAGGAACAGCCAGCTACAACTAAAACAGACTGTAATAAATAGTTTTAAATAACCTGAGTTACAGATCACATGTACTCCACAACTTCTCTCTAATAAGCATCTTAATGTTGTTAAAGCAGACTGTGCTGCTCTAACTACAGGATTCAAGGCAGTATACGGAAGTCCACAGAGAGTACACAGTGGAAAAACACTGAGTGAGTTCAGTTCCCTCATGTCCTCAGTGAACCCGCCCTGTAAGATCCACCCACTCACTCTGCACTCATGCATGAAACCACAAACTGCCTGCCAACAGATTCCTGTAAATGCTCAGAACATTCAGAGACTTGTGACAGAGAGAGAGAGAGATCCAGCAGCATGGCTCTCATGGCTGCTCTCATCATCCTGCTGTTCTTTCTGTCTGGAGCAGCTTCTGGTAAATATGACCTCTCATTATTAACTGATTCATACAGATAGAGATGGAGAACACACATCTCTGACCTCTGATGCTGTTCGTTTTGTTTTACATGAAATAGTTCAAATTTAGGTTTATATATTTCCTTCTACAGTTTTGTGTTTGTGATTAATAAGTGATGTATTCAGCTCAGTCAGTTACTCTGAAATATATAAAGAGTGATCAGACACACTGTTTAGATTAATGACGCAGTTTAAACAAGACTTCAAGTAGAGTCAGAGAAGAGGAAGGACGGAGAGAGAGCGAGAGGGAGAGAGAGGGGGAGGGAGAGAGAGGGACTGAGAGAAAGGGGGGAGGAGGGACAAGATGGGGGCGTGGCGTGTGCATTGGGCTGTGATTGGCTGAACAACACAATAACAACAGACCAGGTTGAAGCAACAGCTGTGCTGAAACTACAGATGTTCCGATAGCTGAACTTGCAGACGATGCAGATATAATAATTATTATTATTATATTTGTATTGTTTTTATTATTAATATTATTATTATTTTATTATTATTATTGTAACCTTTATTATGGAGAGGACTGTTTGTGAAACACCTCAGGTTGGACTTCTTTCCTGTTAGCAAATACAAGGGAGTGCTGAGCTTTTATTGTGAAGGGAAAGAGGAAGTGTAATGTGTATAATGTGATGCTACTGTGACTAGAAGGGGAGTCTGAAGATTCAAGCCTCCGTCTCATCGTGTCCTTATTTCACATAATCAATAAGTATAAACGCACATTAAAGACCGCTCGGTTACATTATTATTATTATTGTTGTTTTTTAATTTCTTTATTTAGTCGAAACCCAAAGCCCAGGTACCGCTATCTGTAGCGGGACTGAAGAAGTCGGATCGGTGCGTCACTTCTGACGACCGTCAAAGAAGCTATATTGCCAAGTCATAGGTGTGACGATTCAAACAAAACTTGAGTGATGAAAATATGACTAAATTAGCCTTTTATTCAAAAGACATACAATGCAAAACAATGCTGTTGTTTGCCCTGTAGTTCCATCTTTTATGGTACCAGTCCTGTCCTCTGCTGATATCACTCATCAGGTAACGTTAGGGCTGGGGGGGCTTTGTCTCAGCCAGCTCATCAGTTTACCAGTCAGATACATGACAAACTAACCTAAACAGTTTGACTACACAGCCTCCTGCCAGCTTTAGTTTCAGTCACAACTCAACTAAATAACCTACACGTGTTCACAGTTAGCTGTTAGCCGCCGAGCTAACGCGCTGGATGAGCAGACAGAGCAGATTGAAACAGCAGGAAGAGGCTGCAGCTTTAGCTCTGGAGCTCATATGTACATACCTATTATGCCCTGATACTGCGATTCAGTTTTTCATCTTGACGATGCATATCAACAACAGCACAGTGAAGGCTGCTGTTTTGGAGCGGAGAAGAAGAAGAAGAACTGATATCTGGTTAAACAGGTAGATTTTTTTCTGGGTGAATAACTGATGGTATCAGATCGGTGTGTAGCCTGACGTACTCACTGATACCTGATACCGAAGTTTGGGCAGCATCGGACACATTTCCGATAGTGGTATCAGAGCACGTGGTGTTGGTTTGTTATTTAGTCTTCTACAGACTGAAAGAGATCAAACAATGACAGGAATCACTTTTTAATCTGGATATTAATTATTGTTCATTATTGTTTTTCAGACCAACGTGTGGTAACAGTGAACCCTGGAGATAAAGCCACTCTGGAATGTGTCGCTGCTGATGCCTTCATCAATGTTGTAGAGTGGACCAGAGATGACCTGGAGCCAAAGTACATCCTCTTAGTCATCGATGGACACCCTCAACCAAATGACCAGCATCCATCCTTTAAGGACAGGGTGGAGCTGGAGGACAGGAAGATGGAGAATGGAGACGCCTCTTTAGTTCTGAAGAATGTGAGAAGCAACGACAACGGAACATACAGGTGTCGGGTTCTCACAGCTGGTTCAAGTCGTAGAAAGAGAGCCATTGACAGTGATCCAATCAAAACCATCCAGCTGGAGGTTACAGGTGAGTTTGTAGCTGCAGTTTATTCCAGGTTGATCAAACATGAGAAATATAGAAGAGGAACTAGTCAGTGGTTTCCTGACTAATGTGTGTTTTGATCCTCAGGTTCAGGGAATGGAGACCCCAAGACTGATGACCCAGGGAATGAAGACTTCCCTCATGTAGCCGTTGGACTGGGAGCAGGTCTTCTGCTGTGTTCTGGAATGGTAATTGTAATGGGATCCCGATCCTTTCTTGGCAGGAAAAGAAATCTGGTCAAAAAATCTGAACGGTCTGCTGTTGAAGCAGTGGACCTTCAGCTCATCTGATATGTTAGAGACCTCTTTACACCTGACTCAACAACACAGTAATGTTCCCCTGTATGAATCACTACCTTATCGTGGTGGAGGGGTTTGTGTACCTGTTGATGCTTGGAGCTGTGTTGTCTGGAGCTCTGAGCTCCTGGTAGGGTTACCCATGACAAACTGGTCCCAGGGGAGGGTCAGACTAAATGTGATTCACTTCAAATGTCTACCTTTAAATAACCTGATACTGTAACAGCAGAATAGACCCTTTAGTGATGACGTCACGGTGTTAACATCACGCTAACATCGTGAAATAATAACTCTGGATTCAGGTATTAGTGCGTTTTACAACTTTAAAAACGTAATGATTTAAATCAGGACTATTAGAGAGTTCATACTGGGGAGTTGATTCGCCTCAAAATAAATGATCCTCTGAGTTACAGTCGTCTCTTTCCCAATGGAAGTCTATGGGGAAAAGTCTTTTTGGGCCCGATGCATCACGTGACGGACACGGATGTTGTTATTACCGCCGTTCGGACACTACGAGAGATTTGATCGATGACCTGCGCTCTTCCTGGAGGGTTGCTCCAGACAAGCCAGCTAGCTAGCTAATGTTAGCCAGTCATCCTGTCAGTCTTGTTTTATTTGAAATGTACCATGGACAACCCAACCCATGAAATAATCAGGTGTAAAGAGGTCTTAATCTCGTAACGCAATCATTTATTTTTTGAGTGAATCTTGTACTTTTATTTCCTGCTGGGTCATATAAAGGTTTCTGCTTGAGTTTGCATTCATGTCCAGTTAATTATATAAAATCAGCTGATGCAGAACGTCTCAGGGGGGGGAATAAGAGATTAAACTGTATAATTATTATTAATCATGATGTACATGATGAGTACAGAAAGGAATGTTCTGATGAACTAACCTGGGTTAGATAATGTAGATTATATGTTCAGTGAACTAAAGAACCTCTGATGGGACTGGGAGATGGTAGAAGAGAAGAATCACGTTTCTGAATGAACAGCAGTTTATCATTTTTAAACATTTTAATCAGTGGATGAAATAATAATGAATCAGTAAAATGATGGAAGCTGATAATCAACTACTGTGAACTCTTTAATATTGTACAGGTGCTGTGATATTGATATTATTATTGTTATTATTGTTATTATTATCATTATGTGCTAAAAACTCTGCAGCTGCAACAACTCAGTTTGTTTTTCACTCAAAGTGTATTTTGGGATTAAAATAAATACTTCTCAAGAGAGATTCTCAAGTTGTGCTCTTTTTATATATCCATTGTTTTTATTAATATTGTATTCACGATGCATATTGTGTTCTTTGTACGCAGCTATAGCAGCTCATGATAACAGACCACAACCCACAATATTCAGATTCATCAGAATTCATCTGGAAATATAAGAATACTGCCAAAATCAATAAATAAATGACTCAATAAATTAATAAATATGTCATTAAATGTAGCAAAAATAATATTAAAAATAAATGTAGCCATTAATTAATTGATATTTGTTTTAATTTGCTTCTATATTTATTTATATTTTATTAATTCCTTTATTTATTTACTTTTCTGTTTAATTTTCCCTTTTACTTATTGGTGTATTTATTTTTATCAATTTTTAAATTTATTTATTTTTGCATTCATTTTTTATTTATTTATTTTTGTATTTAGTTTTAAATGTGTGTTTTTACTTATGTATTTTAATTTGCTTTTGAATATATTCATCTTTGTATCAGTTCCCTTATTTATTTACTCTTCTGTTTAATTTTCCATTTTATTTATTTATGTATTAATTTTTTTTCTGTGTTCATTTTTTATTTATTTTTAAATATGTATATTTATTTATGTATTTAAGCACTTATTTTTTTCTGTATTCTTATCTTTATACATTCATTTGCACATTTATTTTTACATTTTTTGCAGAAAATACATAAATGCATAAATACATACATACATTTAAAAAAAATGTAATGAATAGAAATAAATACATAAATAAATAAAAGGGGAACATTAAACAGAAGAGTAAATAAAAAAGGGAATTAACACAAAGATAAATAAATAAGGAGGCAACTTTTAAACAGAAATATCAATTTGTCACATTTTATCAATTAATTAATTAATGACCACATTTATTTTTAATATTATTTTTGCTGCATTTAATGAGATATTTATTGGAGTAATTTATTTTTGGCAGCTCTCGTCCTCCATACAGTGGAGCTCTGAGTATATATTTTATCATGTGTGTCTATTGTCTGTGTGTGTAAAATGTCTTTTCACTGTAAACCAAGTCTACCAACAGGTACACATACAGGAACCTGAACCTGAAGCTGCCACGGTAACCGGCGCTCGGCGCTCCAAACGACCTTCTGACGCCAGTCTGCTGAGTGATTGTGAGTTATGAACCAAAATGTGTTTACATGATTTATAGGATTCAGCTGCAGTACGTTTCGTTTCTCTAGAAATGAATGTAACAGGGTGTGACCTGTTGGACCTGTTGATACACGTATGATCTCACCTGGAGCAGAATCCCACAACACAACGGTGTTCCAGGTAACCGCCCAGGTGAGAAACACACAGAGGACTGAAACACAAAGAGAACTGAAACACACAATGAGGACTGAAACCCAATCCACCTAAGCCTTTCATTATCACCTCTAAAGGGGTTCTATGTCCAGACCGGCCAACCTAGAGGCCTTAAATAAAGGGAGGATTTCTAACCTGAAGCGGGGGGGTCTGGTGGTCGTCCCCAGAAAACTAAAAATAACCAAAATAATAAATACACTGCAACAGCATTTATATGTTATTTATACATTTAAATGTTAAACTTGTGATTCTGGTGGAAAGAAAGTGTCGGAGTCTGAGTTGTGGTCGTTTGTTGCCGTTAGCGGACTCCGTTTCTAACCGACCGTTAGCTACGGTTAAATAAAGAAAATAAAGGCACTCACATCCAGGCCCGGGTTTTTCACAATAAAAGCAGTCTACAGGCTGATTAAAATGATCTATAGGTGTAAAAACGTACATACAGTCTCTTTTAAAGCCTTCAGGGAGCTCCCAGTTTTGACTTATCCAACTTTACTTCTGTTAACTTCCTAAACCTAAGTAAGCGGACGTTTTACTGGCGTCGCTTTCAGTCCAAAATGGCGGAAGCGTAGCTCTGACGTTGAAATGGAACGAACTTTTGACTTTAACTTCTTAGCGATATACTTTACGTTCTTTGTTATCTCTACCATGACTTGTGTTGTTTTTGTTTAGATGAGAGTGAAGATCATCAGGAGTATAAAGACACGTTAGATTAAAGGGTTTCTGGAGGGGTTGAACCTCAATGCATGCTGGGAAGTATATGCTAATATCAGGGCTGGAGACGAGCTTGATTTATCGGCACAGTTGCAGCTTATAGTTGAAGAGATGATGTTTTAAACAGCTTGAGATTGTTGTTTTATGTGAAAGAAGAGAAGAGTGTTCTCCAGTAGTTTCACATCAGTTACGTGTCGACTTCTGAATGAACGTCCTGCTTCTGGAACAGATGATACCGATACAGACTTCATCAAACTGAACCTAGTTTATGACTGTAACTGTGGAATGATACCTCCTGTATACCAAAACCAAAAGTATGACTCTAAGGGCCCGTCCCTGTAATCAGAGGCGACTAAATGTCAGGGTATTTAGAAGGCGGAGCAGGGGGTTTCAAATAGTATAGAGACCACTTTAACTTTGCTAAACTTCCCCCACCATCTCAGTCTGAGTCAGGAAGTCCTGTCTGTGGGTAGAAACTATAGTGTGAGCACACACTGCTTCTCTTTTATTATAGGACACACTGCTTCTCTTTTATTATAGGACACACTGCTTCTCTTTTATTATAGATCACACTGCTTCTCTTTTATTATAGATCACACTGCTTCTCTTTTATTATAGATCACACTGCTTCTCTTTTATTATAGGACACACTGCTTCTCTTTTATTATAGAACACACTGCTTCTCTTTTATTATAGATCACACTGCTTCTCTTTTATTATAGATCACACTGCTTCTGATTAGACTTCTGCTGCGTTCAGACCGAGCAAAGCAAAGTTTCGCCTCGTTTTACTAGTCGGACCGCTGGTATAACCATGGGAGAAATAACCACTGCTGCTGCTCTGTACATGTTGGTGAAGTCCCAGATATGTCAGAAAACATAAGATGTTAGGCAACAGAACTACTCATTTAGATAAAAGATGGTGTTTAGGTTTAAATAACTCCAGAAGTGCTGTAACTTAAGTACGGAAGTTACGTGACAGATAAATCCACGTTGACTTCTGGCCTCACACGGGGCACCATGTTGGTCTCCTGGTGAAAGTCCGGTGTTTTTTCAGGCCCACCCGTCCACTCCGACCTCCTCGCTACGTGGCGTTCACCGCTCTTTATGCTATTATATGCTACACTAAAACAGTCCCAGCAGCGCGAGTCATGACTTTGTAGATCAAATGCTCCATTGTGATGAGGTTTAAAACCACAAACAGATCTGGAGACGATGAGCAACCCGACAGAAGGAGTCATTCATCCGACACACACACAGCAGCTGTTTCCACCAGGCTTTCTATAACCAGTCACACGGCAGCTGCATGTAGACTCCTCCATCACCAGGCAGCTGTGGGCCGGCGGTTTAGATACTGAACCCTGAAGGCTGAGCCATCAGTGGGTGAGTTACTATCAGTAATGTGAAGCTCTCTGAGTGGTTGAAAGAGGAGAACTTTATAACTCCAGCCCATGACTGTAGGTCAGTCAGGGATTGTCTCCTGAGAGGAGTCTCCTCTTCTAGTTTCAGCTTCAGGACACTCTGATCAGACTGTTCCAGTTCTTCTGGACGTTGTCGGTGTGAACCGTCTGGAAACTCCATCTCATCTTTTTATTTATTTATCAGTAAACAAGCCGTCTGTTTGTTGTTCCAGTCCAGATTGTTGTGAACACACGAGGCAGCGTGACAAGGGACTTTTTCCAGTCTTGTGACCTCAGCTGATGTTTGTTTTAATAACATTCTCATGACCTGTTGTCATGGTAACTGCATCACATTTAATCTGAGTACCGCTGCATATTAATACAAATAAATACCATAATAATAGGAACATTAAACAGAGCAAACACAAAGATAAAAAAAGAAGCCAATTAAAACAGAAATATCATATCATATTTATGTATCTCTCTATACATTCATTTACACATTTATTTTTTACATATTCCCTTTTATTTATATATGTATTTATTTTTATCCTTTTTTTATTTATTTGATATTATTTTTTAAATGTATGTATTTGTTTATGTATTTATGCATTTACATATTTTATTTATTTTCTGCAAGAAAATGTGTAAAGAAAAGAATACAGAAATAAATAAGTGGGGAAATAATGCATAAATAAATAAATTTAGAAATAAATAAAAAAATAATGCAGAAATAAATAAATAATTTTTTAAATTACATAATTAAATAAAAGGGAAAATTAAATGGAAGAGTAAATAAATACAAAGATGAATAAATAAAGAAGCAAATAAAAACAGATATGACAATATATGTATTTTCTTTATGCATTTATTTACACATTTCTTTTTACATATTCCCTTTTATTTATGTATTTATTTATTTATTTATTTATTTATTTATTGTATTATATATTATTTTTTAAATGTATTTGTTTATTTATTTATTATTTATCTTTTAAATGTAAATAAAATAATACAGAAATAAATACGGGGTGAAATGCAAAGGGGAAATCATGCAGAAATAAATAAATACATTTAGAAATAAATACAAAATAATGCAAAAATAAATTAATACATTTTAAAATAACATAAATAAATTAAAGTGAAAATTAAACAGGTGAGTAAATAAATGAGGGAATTAATACAAAGGTGAATAAATAAAGAAGCAAATTAAAACAGATATATCAATTTGTCATGTTTTATCAATTATTTAATGACTACATTTATTTTTAATATTATGTTTACTACATATAATAGATAGATATAGATATATTTATTAATTTATAGAGTAATTTATTTATTTATTCATTTAATTTTGAGATATAACAATATATGTATTTTCTTTATACATTTATTTACACATTTATTTTTACATATTCCCTTTTATTTATTCATTTATTTGTATTAATTTCTTATTTATTATATATTATTTTTTAAATGTATGTATGTATTTATTTATTTATTTTATAAAATGTAAATAAAATAATACAGAAATAAGTAAGTGGGGAAATGCAAAGGGGAAATCATGCATAAATAGATAACCAGATGAGTACATAAATAAGGGAACTAATACAAAGATAAATAAATAAAGAAGAAAATTAAAACAAATATCAATTTATGTCCCATTTTAACAATTAATTAATGACTACATTTTTTATATTATTTTTGCTGCATTTAATGACATTAATTGAGTTATTTATTTATTCATTTATTTTCATTTTCATTTCTGCAGGTTCTGTCCTCCAGCATGATGTCTGTCTGGTGGTGAGAGTGTAACACAAGTTGTTTTGAATGTTTTGAACATGACATCCTGCAACAGGAACTCGTATCTCTTCCTGCAGGGCGGGGGGGGAGGGGAGCGGTTGGGTTAGATAAGCCTGTTTACTTTTAATTTTCAAAAGTGCAGTAGGTGGAGTTTGGCTTGCACTTTGAATTGAACTTTGCTTTTACTGTGCTGTTAATGTTTATGACCTCTAACTCTCAACTGACTCTGTGTCTCCTACTCTCTGATAAACTCTGCTGGTTTCTGTCCTCTGACTTCATCAAAAACACGACAGGTTTTATCTTGTTACCTTCCTGATGAGATTGTTTTGAATACAAATGTGAAGGCAAAGTACTTCACCTCGAGCTCAGAGCTGAGCGGGAGGTTCAACTACTGACGGTCTGGTTTACAGAAAGTCACGTGATTGTTTTTAACTTCTTGTTAAACCACTCCTCGCTGGCTGTGAGCCGAGGCACACGGAACAATGGAGGATGTAATCAGTAATCTCTCTGCGACGATTCACTGAAAACTAAACTGAAAGCATCTGTTAATGCAGAGGGGGTTTCTCTCTGAGGTATTCTGTAGTTATAGGAGAAAAACTCTGACTCATAAAAGCAGTATTTAGTTTCACCACAAGAAGAGGAAGAAGACGAGGACGTGGCAGCAGAAGAGGAAGAAGCAGCAGTCAGGAAACCACAGAGCTGCTTCAGCATCTCATGACTCATCCAGATGTTATACAGCTGTTTGCTCTCTGCTGCCTCACTCTGTTTTATTCTGTTGATGAGTTTAACATCTAAAATCAACTTCTTCTTATGTCAACACGTACTTGGACTCTGACCTCTAATTCAAATTCAAATCAAATAATAGTTATAATAATAATAACTAGTAAACGAGGTGGATCTTTATAATGAACTCATTTAATTACAGGAATCTTTCTTAAATCGTCAAAGCAGTAGAACCGAAGCCGAAACTATTCTGATGCCTAAAAACAACAACTGAAAAAGAAAGACGCCATTGGCCTCACCTGTTAGACCTGAGAGAACCCGGATGGAAGCTGACGCGTCTCCGTGGAGTAATACACCTGCAATAACCGGTAGTAATGAGAGAGGAAGTAAACGGAGCCTCAACTAAATGTGATAAAAGTCGGATTACAAACTGGTCGAGCTGCTTTGTCTTCATGCTGGATAGCGTGTATCACGGGTGACTGAGATTCATTACAAACTGTCCTCCTTTGTCTCACCGTCGTGTACTTTACTCTGGAGTGAATTGGTGATGTGCTCGTCATTGGTGTGTGTTTATCTACAAAAGCATTCTGGGTATAATTCATTCTTACTTGTCTTCTCTTTTAAAAAGGAAAACTGGAAGTCATAATCTGCGTTCTGTGGACATTTTTGCAATTTGTTGTTCTCAAAGTATGAACTGCAGTCCAGGTCGTCTGTGTGCAGGTTTTCATGTTAATTCATGTGTTGTCTGCTACTTTTACTATAACTGTGCATGATGCAGCGTTCCTCTGAGTCAAAGAGGAATCAGTAGTCATGAGATACCAAAGAATCAGACAACTAAGAACCAGTTGTCTGTTCCGTCTCTGTGTTTTTCCCGTCTGACAAAGTGTCGGAGGATGATTTTATCTGCCAGCCAGAAATGTCCCCACATTCAGAGGATAATAATCTATTAACCTATAAACCCAACCAGTAAAGACTGTTTAACTGTCTACATGACAGTAGAACTCTAAACGTCCTCATTCTTAATGAAGAGAAGACTGAGATCATTAACGTTTGGACGTCCTGACCTATCTGACGACTCGACTGGTTAAACATCTTGGTGTAATGTTTGACGGCGTCTTCAAATCTGACAAACAAATTAGTAATCAGTTTTTGTAGTTCAGACTCTCAGCCGAGGTGAAGGACTATCTGTCTCTCAGACACCTTGAGATGCTTTTATTACCTCTCGTTAGACTGCTGGAAGTCTTTTAATAATTTGCTTCTTTACTTATTTTCCTTTGTATTAATTCCCTTATTTATTTACTCTTTATTTATTTATTTTTTATTATTTTTTAAATTTATTTATTTAGCATTTATTTATTTTTTTATCTTATATTTATTTTTAAATATGTGTATTTATTTAAGTATTTATTTCTGCATGATTTTCCCTTATAATTTTTTCCATTTCCCCAAATAAGTATGTTTGGGGAAATAAATAATGAGGTAAATGCAAAGGGAAAACTGTGCAGAAATAAATACACACATTTAACAATAAAAATAAAATAAAAAATAAATGCAAAAATAAATAAATACATTTAAAAATTAATAAAATAAATATATAAATAAATAAAAGGGAACATTGAACAGAAGAGTAAATAAATAAGGGAATTAATACAAAGATAAATAAATAAAGAAGCAAATTAAACTAAAAATATCAGTTTATGTCACATTTTATCAATTAATTACTACGTTTATCTTTAATAATGTATTTGCTACATTTAATGACACATTTATTTTAATGTTGTCATTAACCCTGGACACGCTGTGATGTTACAGAGCGTCTGGGTGTGTCTTAGTCTCATGTTTGTGTCTGTGGTTTGAACGCGGTCCATCTTTAAGGGCTGTTAACAGAAGAACCTGAAATGTGACGAGACTTGTTTTGCTTCCAGATAAAGTAACATGTTAGAACTGATCTGAAGTTTGATCTCTGTTGTTTACCTGCTGATGAACAGCAGACCTGATGGTGAGACTGTTGGTCTGATTAATGAACTCAGTTTGAGTCTTTTGACGTGTTCATGTAGTTATATTTCTGTTTACTGTCGTCCAGCTCACTGCTTTTTACTTTAGTTCCTACTGCAAACCAGGCTAGATTGTTGTTTGCAGACTTCTCATCTGCCTTCAACCCCCTACAGCCCCACCTGCTGGTGCTATCTGGACTGTCCAGAACATCCACTGGCTCACTTGACCTTTGAGAGGAACACAGATGTGCTGTGTGAGTAAAGCCAGCAGCGTCTCTTCTGTTTGAGGAAGCCAAGTTCCAGGTTGACAAATCCTGATGACTCTGTTTCATAACTCTTTTATTGAGTCAGTTCACACTTCTGCTTTTATCTGCTGTTATGCAGATAGACCCCGATAAATAAGGGTGAAATACAACGGGAAAATCATGCAGAAATAAATGCACACATTTAAAAATAAATAATAAATGAATACAAAAATAAATAAATACATTTTAAAATGTATAAAAATAAATACATAAATAAAGAAAAGGAAAATGAAACGAGTGAATTAAAAAAAAAAACAGAAAACAGAAATATCAGTTTATATCACATTTTATCAATTAATTAATGGCTACATTTATTTTTAATATTATTTTTTCTGCATTTAATGACATATTTATTAGTTAATTTATTTTGATTTTGGCAGCTTCCGTCCTCCATAACTTTGACCCTCTTGCTCATACAGTACATCTGCTGTGCAGAGGATTGTGGGTCAGAATAACCAGAACAGCGTGCTGGATGTAGAAGCACATCCTGGTATTATAGGAGTACTCTATTGAACATACTATGTATCAGGACACAGTAAAGGTTTCCCTCTCCTACTAAATACTCTGGTAGTGTGAGTACTGGAAGGTCCAGCAGGACTTTACAGTGAAGCTGCTCTGCTGCCACCTGCTGGACTCTGACTGCACCGACATGATGACTTACTGCTAAAGTCCACAACTAACTCCCCCAACAAGAATGATTCATATTCAATAAATCACACAGGTTAATGGTGCACATCTTAAACAGATCATTCATTATTTAAAATAGGTTTTGTTTAAAAATAACTCAAATAAATACCACCAGAGTATGGAGGACGGAAACTTCCAAAACAATAAATAAATGACTCAATAAATAAATAAATATGTAAATAAAGGTAGCAAAAATAATATTAAAAATAAATGTGACATAAGTTTATATTTCTGTTTTAATTTGCTTCTTTATTTATTTATCTTTGTATTAATTTCCTTATTTATTTACTCTTCTGTTTAATGTTCCCTTTTATGTATTCATGTATTTATTTTTGCATTTATTTTGTATTCATCTATTTATTTTTTATTATTTTCTCTCTATTCTTGTTTCTATTATAATTATTTTAAATTATTTATTTATTTATGTATGCATTGTTTCCCCTTTGCATTTCCCCAAACTTATTGATTTCTGTATTATTTCCTTTATATGTTCATTTACACATTTCGTGCAGAAAATAATTAAAATAAATAAATGTATAAATACAGAAATAAATACAAACATTTAAAAATAAATATAAAATGAAAAAATAAATACATTTAAAAATAAGAAAAAGAAATACATAAATAAATAAAAGGGAAAATTAAATGGATGAATAAATAAGGGAATTAATACAAAAATAAATGAATAAAGAAGCAAATTGAAACAGAAATATCAATTTATGTCACATTTTATTAATTCATTAATGGCTACATTTATTTCTAATGTTATTTTTGCTGCATTTAATGACTTATTTATTTATTTATTTATTTATTTATTTGTTTATTTATTTGTTTATTTATTTGTTTATTTATTTATTTATTTATTTTGGCAGCTTCCGTCCTCTGTACCAGAGAGATCGGCAACCTGCAGCAGCACCAACATTTAGCAGCAGCAGGACTTTTAATTGAATATCTCTAAGTATCTGCAGAGAGCAGTTAGTGAGCAGTTAGTGAGCAGTTAGTGAGCAGTAAACCAGCAGCTGGACGTCACTGGTTGGACTGGTGTGGAGGTGTGGAGGTTGACCTCAGTGTGGAGTAGACGACCTCTGGCTCCGGTGTAAACTCTGAACACAACAAACGATATAAATCATGAAGGTTGACCGATTTATTGGTCAGATCTTCTGTTTATGTGGTGAATCTGAGCTCCGACCAGCCGGGTTATATCGGAGCATAATGACATTTTAATAAGACATAAGTCAGAGGAGCAGCTGTACCTCTGGTCCTGTGTGGTCTGATCACTATTGGTCCATAAATGACGTCTGTAGTTCTTTCTGCTGCAGCTGGGTCACTCTCTGCTAAATAAAACAACATGAATACAAGTGATGAACTGCAGAAAGCAACTAAACATTAGAACAAATAGAGTCAAATTAAATACTTTAGAATAGAATATTTCAAGAAAGAAACAATAAAACAATATAACACAACCTTTCAGTGAAATTAAACAATATTACCAAAAGCCTCCATATATGATATGCAATGTATAGCAGGTGGATGAATGGTAATTATGGTGGAAATGGAAATAAATAAATAAATGACTCAATAAATAAATGTCATTAAATGCAGCAAAAATGATATTAAAAATAAATATAGCCGGAGGCTTCAAGACGGCGGAGAGAGTAGACGCAGTGAACTTGCTCTCCCGAGTCGGTTAAAATAAACCCTCAAAACAAATGTAACTCGACAGCCAAAGTAAGATATGAGAAGAACATATAATACAAGAAGTCAGAATAACAATAAAAAGCAAAACAAAACGCGAGAACAACCTGCAACGAAAGCTAACTCCGAACACGAGGAGGACGCAACGGAGAGAATGGAACAGGACCACACAGAGATGCTGCGAGAGGGACTCGCTACCATCAGTAAAGATATCAAAGAGCTCAAACAGGAGTTACGACACGAACTAAACATGTTTAAAGTCCAGCTGAAGAGGGAGATGAAAGAAGAGATAGACCGTAAGCTCACAGAAAACCACCGCGAGCTACAGACGCAACAGGTGAGCATCACAGAAGCTCAGACCCGCAGGTGAGCTGGAGGAGTGGAAGATGGACGCAAACGAGACACTGACGGCGGTGTGGGAGCAGACATGTCGGATGCAAGGGAAACTAACTGACCTCGAAGGAAGATCAAGAAGAAATAATATCCGAGTTTTCGGCCTACTGGAGGACACCGAAGGTAGCTCCACATCCAAATACCTGGAGCAGCTCCTGAGCGCTGAACTCGAGTTACCAGAGGGAACTAATCTCCAGATCCATCGGGCCCACAGGGCGCTCGCCCCAAAACCGAGTCAGAGCAGTGGTGCTCAACTTTCTGCAGTTTGAGACGAAGGAGATGATTTTAAGGAAAGCGTGGCAGAAGAAGATACACGTCGGAGGTAAACAACTTTTCTTTGACCATGACTATCCTACTGAAACTGTCCAGAAACGAAAGGCATATGCGGGCATCAAAAAGACGCTCAAGGAAAAAGGAATCCGGTTCCAGACACCGCTCGCTAAAATACGGAGTGAAGACATACGACAGCGCCAGGGAGGCAGCCCGGGACATGAAGGAGAGAGGGCTCACGGTGGAGGCGCCAGGGAGGCAGCCCGGGACATGAAGGAGAGAGGGTTCACGGTGGAGGTGCCAGGGAGGCAGCCCGGGACATGAAGGAGAGAGGGTTCACGGTGGAGGTGCCAGGGAGGCAGCCCGGGACATGAAGGAGAGAGGGTTCACGGTGGAGGCGCCAGGGAGGCAGCCCGGGACATGAAGGAGAGAGGGTTCACGGTGGAGGTGCCAGGGAGGCAGCCCGGGACATGAAGGAGAGAGGGTTCACGGTGGAGGCGCCAGGGAGGCAGCCCGGGACATGAAGGAGAGAGGGCTCACGGTGGAGGCGCCAGGCGGCGACCCGGGACCTGCAGCGGAGGGGAGGACTCGAGGAGCGGCGACCCGGGACCTGCAGCGGCAGGGGAAGGACCAGAGGCTGGGTACGGCGCACCGGGGAAGGAACGGAGGCTGGGTACGGCGCACCGGGGAAGGACCAGAGGCTGGGTACGGCGCACCGGGTGAGGGACCAGAGGCTGGGTACGGCGCACCGGGGAAGGACCAGAGGCTGGGTACAGCGCACCGGGGAAGGAACGGAGGCTGGGTACGGCGCACCGGGGAAGGACCAGAGGCTGGGTACGGCGCACCGGGGAAGGACCAGAGGCTGGGTACGGCGCACCGGGGAAGGACCAGAGGCTGGGTACGGCGCACCGGGGAAGGACCAGAGGCTGGGTACGGCGCACCGGGTGAGGGAGAAGCTGCAAAACTACCAGTGGAGATCATAAAACGTTTTGCTTAAGGAAAGAGATCCCACTGTGGACCAGGAGAAAAGCAGGTATGGTTATGGACTCATTCAACATATAGCTGGATGAGAAGAGACGATGGAAAACTTTAAAGGAGCAGACTTTGCATCAAAGACTAATTAAAAAACATTGAACCGAGCTTTTCCCATATTCAACAGAAACATGACTAAACAACAGAACGGATACACAGTGGAGATATCTGAATTCTTCTTTTCAGACTTCTTTAGTTTAAATATTACATTGAGGACCGGCTGGGAGAGGTCAGGTTGTTTGAGTTGGACTTATCTAGACGCAGTGAAACTCCACTAGTTGGGTGTAGTTCTGGGTCTAGGGAGGGGCCCTCAGTAGAGATGGGGAATTCCCCTCCACCCACCAACGGGGATTTGGGGATAAACGGGAGATCACCCCACATTTGGAGGTTCCTTGTATTTCTGGTTTGTAGTATGTTAATAACTGTTCATGTGTGTGTTGTTCTGTTTTTGAGGGGATACGGTGAAATCAATCACACTAAGTGTAATGATGCAGTGTCAGGGACTTAAGCTGATGTCTTTAAATGTAAATGGTTTGGGTAATCCAATTAAGAGGGCCAAAGTCATGACTAAATTGAAAAAAGAGAAAATGCATATTACTTTTTTACAAGAAACCCATTTATCGCGACAAGAGCACGAAAAATTGAAAAGATTTGGATACAAAAACACATATTATAGCTCACACACTTGTAGTCATAAAAGAGGAGTGGCAATCTTGATATCAAACTCAGTTAAATTAGAAATTTTTAAAGAAATAAAAGACAAAGAAGGGAGGTATATCATAATAAAGGGCAAAGTTGATAATAATGTTCTAACGCTGGTAAATGTCTATGCGCCCCCCGATAGCGATAAACACTTTTTCAAATCCCTATTTGATATCATTGCAGTGGAAGCAGAAGGAATTTGTATATGCGGGGGGGATCTGAATGTAGTATTGAACCATAGTCTTGATACGACAAGCAAAAAGAAGAATAAGAACCAGTTAACAAAACTACTAAACACTACATGTGAAGAAATTGGTTTCCTGGATGTCTGGAGGAATTTTCACCCTTTAGAAAGAGACTATACGCATTACTCAATACCGCACTCAGTTTACTCCAGAATAGACTATTTCTTAATGCAGAAAGAGGACTGCTATAGGGTAACAGACTGCAGAATTGGAGTGGCAGATGTATCAGACCATAATGCCATATACTTAACTATTCAAATGGATAGTAGAAGGAAAAACACAGTATGGCGTTTAAATGTTGGCATGCTGAATGATAAAACAACTGTTAATGACATTAAATTGGAAATCAAAAGATATCTAGAGGAGAATGATAATGCGGAGGTGGACCCATCCATATTATGGGACTCATTGAAGGCTGTAATACGAGGAAGGTTAATAGCTAGGGCATCACATATTAAAAAGGCCAGAATGAAAACATACGATAAATTGATATTAGACCTGAAGGATTTAGAACAGAAGTACAAAAATAATAAGGACCAGAAAACGTATAAACAAATAGAAGATTTGAGGGGACAAATGGATATTGGGTCAAGAGGTGGAGAAAAAAGCAAGATTTGTAAAACAGGCATATTATGAGCTGGGCCCTAAATCCACTAAATTACTTGCCCGAAGGATACGCAAACAACAGGCCGATAACACCATACACAAAATTAAAGACCCCTGTACACAGAAATTGAAGAGTGATCCAAAAGAAATAGAACATATATTCCAGGAATATTATAAAGAATTCTATACACAAACTTCTACAGCAGATGGAGAATCAATAAAGACTTTTTTACGTACAATAGATCTGCCCTGTATTGGAGAGACACAAAATAAAACAATCACTGCAGAAATATCACTGGACGAGATAGAGAAGGCAATTGGTAGGATGAAAACAAACAAGGCCCCAGGTAGCGACGGTTTTCCTATAGAATGGTATAAAATATTCCGTAACGAGCTGAAGCCACTTCTTCTGAGAACCTTTAACTGGATTATAAAGGAAGGCAAGACACCCCCATCATGGAAAGAGGCAATTATAACACTAATCCCCAAAGAGAACAAAGACAAGGAAAATTGTACCAACTACAGACCGATATCAATTCTAAATGTGGACTATAAATTATATACCTCAATTATCTCCAAACGATTTGAAAAGTTCATGCCAGATTTAATTGATGAAGACCAGACTGGTTTTATAACAGGCAGACAAACACAAGATAGTATTAGAAGAACCCTACATATAATACACAAGATTCAAAAAGAAAGTACGCGCGCTGTCCTGATAAGCCTAGATGCAGAAAAGGCTTTCGATAGGGTGAATTGGGAATTTTTATATCAAACACTAGAAAGATTTGGCTTTTCCCAAGATTCTATTCAAATTATTAAAGCAATCTACCAGCAACCTTCTGCAAGAGTAAAGGTGAATGGGTCCTTGACGGAGAGATTTGTGTTAGGAAGAGGAACGAGACAGGGATGTTGTCTTAGCCCTACCCTGTTTGCTATATATATTGAACCATTGGCTCAAGCAATCCGTCAAGATAGGGAACTGAGGGGAATAACTATAAGAGACAGAGAACATAGAATTGGCCTTTTTGCAGATGACGTAATGATGTATCTCACGGATGTAAACACCTCCTTTCCAAGGATGATGGAGATCATAAACGAATTTAATTTCTATGCAGGATATAAATTGAATATTTCAAAAACTCAAGTCCTCCTATTTAACTGTGTTCCTCCAGAAGAAATCAGGCAAAAGTATAATATTAAATGGGATTCAAAATCAATTAAATACCTAGGGGTACATATAACGAAAAATATATCAATGCTGTATGGGGCCAATTATAACCACATTAACCAAAACATAAGAAGGGATATAGAAAGATGGTCCACATACCCAATGGACTTTAGCAGTAAAATAAATGTGGTGAAAATGAATATTTTGCCAAGGTTATTGTACTTGTTTCAATCTCTGCCAATAGAGGTCCCACTAAAACAATTCACAGAATGGGATAAATTAATATCTAGATTTATTTGGGGAGGGAAGAAGGCCAGAGTTCGTTACACCACACTTCAGTTGCCAAAGGACAAAGGTGGAATGGCACTTCCAAATTTTAGGACATATTTCTATGCAGCCCAACTTCGACCTCTAATTAATTGGTGTGATGATAGTTACATAGCTAGGTGGAAAGAGATTGAGATGTGTATCCCTGATTTCCACATCCAAACACTCTTGGGAGAAAAAGTGCTTCCAGGGCATATCAGGAGTATAATCGATCCAATAACAATATTTACTTTGGAAACCTGGTTCACTCTTACCAGACAACTTAAATTGAAAAATCGACAAAAAGTGTTAAAATGGATAGCTTTGGATGGGGAATTCAGACCAGGGATGTATGACTCAACATTTAAAGAATGGATGAAAAAAGGAATGACTGCGTTTTGTACTGTTACTAAAAATGGAGACCTGAGAAGTTTTCAAGATTTGAAGGACAGATTTGCACTTCGCAACCAAGACTTGTTTAGATATTTCCAACTGAGAGAATATTATAACAAAAATGTAAAAAGGGAGGCACCAGAAGAGAAGAATCCAGTGGTGGAACTTATAATCAATGCATATCATCAAAAAGCATCAAGGATTATCTCTAAACTTTATCATGGCTTAATGGAATGTCAAGCAAAGACTACATCCTATGTGAAATTAAAGTGGGAAAAGGAATTGAACATCAAAATCTCAGAAGAAGAATGGCATGATATGTGTGTAACACTACAGACATCCACTAATTCGCAATTCTGGAGAGAATTTAATTGGAAAAATCTGATTCGTTTCTTCATTACGCCTAACATAAAAAGCAAGCAAATTCTAAGGCAACAAACATGCTGGAGACAATGTGGCCATACAGATGCAAATCATGCACATATCTTCTGGAGTTGCCCAAAAATAGAACCATTTTGGGACAGAGTGAACTCAGTATTAAAGGAGGTATTGGGATATATAATCATTAAGAAGTGTTCCATTTTGTACCTGGGTAATATAACTTCAGTGGTGCTGAAGGAAGATCAGTACTTGGTTAAAATCCTACTCACAGCTGGCAGAAAGGCCATTACAAGAAAATGGCTTGTAGCGGACACCCCCAGACTTAGTCAATGGTTAGAAATAGTACAGGGAATATTTGTGATGGAGAA
Source organism: Sebastes fasciatus (assembly GCF_043250625.1). Classification (NCBI taxonomy): domain Eukaryota; kingdom Metazoa; phylum Chordata; class Actinopteri; order Perciformes; family Sebastidae; genus Sebastes; species Sebastes fasciatus. The sequence goes on from NC_133816.1 coordinate 25,768,828, forward strand.
AATGACTTATTCTCTAAGAGTGAAAGAAGATGAGTTTAACAGAAAATGGGAAAAATGGATTAGGTATAGACATAAAGACATAAGCACTGTATAATTGTATTGTAAAAACTGTAAGTAATTGGAAAATGTTTTAATAAGAAAATAACCCTGAATACTGCATCATCAATTGTAAACTGAACCCCTCACTGCACTGTTGCAAGTTTCGTTTCTATATGTGTGTTTTATTTGTGTATGCAAAAAAGCAATAAAGACTAAAGTGACAAAAAAAATAAAATATATAGCCATTAATTAATTGATAAAATGTGACATAAATTGATATTTCTTTTAATTTGCTTCTTTATTTATTTATTAACTTTCTATTAATTCCTTTATTTATTTACACTTCTGTTTACTTTTCCCTTTTATTATTTTGTGTATTTATTTGTATTATTTCCTAAATTTATTTAATTATTTTTGCATTTATTATTTATGTATTTTTGCATTTATTTTATATTTATTTATACATTTATGTATTTATGCATTTATATATTTTATTTATTTTCTGCAAGAAATGTACAAAGAAATCTGTAAAGAAAAGAATACAGAAATAAAAAAAAATGTTTGGGGAAATAAATAAGGAAAAATCGTGCAGAAATAAATAAATGCATAAATACATATATTTAAAAAATAAATATAAAATAAACAAATAATAAATGCAAAATAAATGTAAACAGAAGAGTAGATAAATAAAGGAATTAATACGAAGATAAATAAATAGAGAAGCAAATTTAAACAGAAATATCAATTTGTCACATTTTATCAATTAATGAATGGCTAGATATATTTTTAATATTATTTTTGATACATTTAAAGACATATTTATTCAATTATTAAGTCATTTATTTATTCATTCATTTATTTTTGATTTTGTCAGGTTCCATCCTCCATAACAAATTTGCATATCGTTGGCTAATATTCACTCTTTTTTTGGAGGTAAATAGTGGAAAAAGTGATCTGTATGCAGACGATGCTGTTTTATATAGTTTTATATTGTGTTGCTGATTCTGTCCAGTTGGCTATATGGAAACTATCACTCTCCTTTAAGGCCATTCAAGATGCACGTATGCACAACAATGAGTGCATGAAGTGGGTGTGAACAGACTTTCCATCCATATAAACCGTTAGCATCGATATCAATGTATTGATCAGCCCCAGCTGTACCTCTCAGCCGGTTTGGTTCATCACTGATGTCTTCTGTTCTTTTCACTGATGAGTAGACTGGAGCTGGATCACTCTCTGCAAAAGAAAGTAAAATAGTATTATTACTGCAAGTACTGTCCAAATTCAACTGAAGTAGTCGTAGTTGTCTTTGTAGTTGTTTTGTGTCTCTTTCTGGTTGTTTTGAGTCTCTTTGTAGTCGTTTTAAGACTCTTTGTTTGATAAATAAAAATGACAAATGAAGGGAAAATGTATAGCTGGAGGAAAACCTGTATGATATTGAAGTATTTAATTTAATTATATTAATAATTACATTGGATAAACAGATCTCTGATTTGTTAATAAATAAACATCAACAGTACTTTTATAGAAATATCACATGTGAGCACAATATATACAAAGACACGCAAATCTGCACATTTATTCACGTTTTTCAAACAACTGAAGTTATCGTGTCAGGATTCAGTTCTGTGGTAAAACGTCTAAATTCAACTGAAGTGTTTTTAATCAGAAAACAGGAAACTGAAACTGGGGCGGCAGCAGAGTGTCTGTTACCACAAAACACAGACGACCGGCGCAGTTTCACACCGGAAACATCCTCTAATCAGGACTTCATGGACTAACGAACATTTCATTTGACCAAGTTTCTGTTCTAGTTGTGAATGAATGTTAAACGTGTGTTAAATAAACAAACGGGAACCACCACTGTGCAACATAAATGAAATGTAACTGAAACACAATAATGTTTAATCTGTTTTCAACATCTAAACCTTTATGTGAAATGTTGAGAGTCTCACCTTCAGGTTTCCTCCGGACACATCGTCTCACCAGTACAACCAGTACAACCAGTACAACCAGTAGCAGCAGACCACAGAGGGATGCAAGAATCACAGAAACTAAGAGAGGTGGAGGAGAGGAAGAGGAGAAAGCCGTAGTGGAGGAGGTCGATGGCGGAGGTGTGAAGGGGGGTTTCCCTGAAGAAAATGAAAAATAATAACTACAAAAGCTCTTTGTAGTCGTGTTGAGTGTCTGTAGTCGTGTTGAGTCTCTTGTAGTCGTGTTGAGTCTCTTTGTAGTCGTGTTGAGTCTCTTTGTAGTCGTGTTGAGTGTCTGTAGTCGTGTTGAGTCTCTTGTAGTCGTGTTGAGTCTCTTTGTAGTCGTGTTGAGTCTCTTTGTAGTCGTGTTGAGTGTCTGTAGTCGAGTTGAGTCTCTTTGTAGTCGTGTTGAGTGTCTGTAGTCGAGTTGAGTCTCTTTGTAGTTGTGTTGAGTCTCTTTGTAGTCGTGTTGAGTCTCTTTGTAGTCGTGTTGAGTCTCTTTGTAGTCGTGTTGAGTCTCTTTGTAGTCGTGTTGAGTGTCTGTAGTCGAGTTGAGTCTCTTTGTAGTCGTGTTGAGTCTCTTTGTAGTCGTTTAGTCTCTTTGTAGTCGTGTTGAGTCTCTTTGTAGTCGTGTTGAGTCTCTTTGTAGTCGTGTTGAGTGTCTGTAGTCGAGTTGAGTCTCTTTGTAGTCGTGTTGAGTCTCTTTGTAGTCGTGTTGAGTCTCTTTGTAGTCGTGTTGAGTCTCTTTGTAGTCGTGTTGAGTGTCTGTAGTCGAGTTGAGTCTCTTTGTAGTCGTGTTGAGTCTCTTTGTAGTCGTTTAGTCTCTTTGTAGTCGTGTTGAGTCTCTTTGTAGTCGTGTTGAGTCTCTTTGTAGTCGTGTTGAGTGTCTGTAGTTGTGTTGAGTCTCTTTGTAGTCGTGTTGAGTCTCTTTGTAGTCGTTTAGTCTCTTTGTAGTCGTGTTGAGTCTCTTTGTAGTCGTGTTGAGTCTCTTTGTAGTCGTGTTGAGTGTCTGTAGTCGAGTTGAGTCTCTTTGTAGTCGTGTTGAGTCTCTTTGTAGTCGTGTTGAGTCTATTTGTAGTTGTGTTGAGTCTCTTTGTAGTTGTGTTGAGTCTCTTTGTAGTCGTGTTGAGTCTCTTTGTAGTCGTGTTGAGTCTCTTTGTAGTCGTGTTGAGTCTCTTTGTAGTCGTGTTGAGTCTCTTTGTAGTCGTGTTGAGTCTCTTTGTAGTCGTGTTGAGTCTCTTTGTAGTCGTGTTGAGTCTCTTTGTAGTCGTGTTGAGTCTCTTTGTAGTCGTGTTGAGTCTCTTTGTAGTCGTGTTGAGTCTCTTTGTAGTCGTGTTGAGTCTCTTTGTAGTCGTGTTGAGTCTCTTTGTAGTCGTGTTGAGTCTCTTTGTAGTCGTGTTGAGTCTCTTTGTAGTCGTGTTGAGTCTCTTTGTAGTCGTGTTGAGTCTCTTTGTAGTCGTGTTGAGTCTCTTTGTAGTCGTGTTGAGTCTCTTTGTAGTTGTGTTGAGTCTCTTTGTAGTTGTGTTGAGTCTCTTTGTAGTCGTGTTGAGTCTCTTTGTAGTTGTGTTGAGTCTCTTGTAGTTGTGTTGAGTCTCTTTGTAGTCGTGTTGAGTCTCTTTGTAGTCGTGTTGAGTCTCTTTGTAGTCGTGTTGAGTGTCTGTAGTCGAGTTGAGTCTCTTTGTAGTCGTGTTGAGTCTCTTTGTAGTCGTGTTGAGTCTCTGTAGTTGTTTTGTGTCTCTTTGTAGTCGTGTTGAGTCTCTTTGTAGTCGTGTTGAGTCTCTTTGTAGTTGTGTTGAGTCTCTTTGTAGTCGTGTTGAGTCTCTTTGTAGTCGTGTTGAGTCTCTTTGTAGTCGTGTTGAGTGTCTGTAGTCGAGTTGAGTCTCTTTGTAGTTGTTTTGTGTCTCTTTGTAGTCGTGTGGAGTCAGTACACTGTGACATCACTGTTGGCATGGTTACAGGTGCAGGACAGAGGGGACACCTGTTCAGCCAGGTGTTACTCTTTAAGTCAATAAAGGAAACTGATTATTTTTCTCACCTGTGACAGTGAGCCAGCTGGGTGGAGACTCATCACTGCTGATGTGACACTTGTAGAGGCCTTCATCAGACCTGGAAACATGGTGGAGGGTCATGTGACCTGCAGGCTCAGTCCTGATGAGGGCGCCATCTTTATAGAAATCAGCTGGGAGGTTGGAGGACGTCTTTGTCCTACAGAGCAGAGTGACGTCATCTCCCTCCATCACAGGGAGGACAGGACTCTGCAGGATCACTGGTCCACCTCAACACAGAGACACACTACAGCATTTCATCCCTTTACACACAGCTTCATCAATACTACAATCTATGGCCCCGACCACGACTCTGATATATCAGTAAGTTATAGAATCTATGGCCCCGACCACGGCTCTGAAATATCAGTAAGTTATAGAATCTATGGCCCCGACCACGACTCTGAAATATCAGTAAGTTATAGAATCTATGGCCCCGACCACGGCTCTGAAATATCAGTAAGTTATAGAATCTATGGCCCCGACCACGACTCTGATATATCAGTAAGTTATAGAATCTATGGCCTCGACCACGGCTCTGAAATATCAGTAAGTTAGAATCTATGGCCCCAACCACGGCTCTGAAACATCAGTAAGTTAGAATCTATGGCCCCGACCACGGCTCTGAAACATCAGGAAGTTAGAATCTATGGCCCCGACCACGGCTCTGAAACATCAGTAAGTTAGAATCTATGGCCCCGACCACGGCTCTGAAACATCAGTAAGTTAGAATCTATGGCCCCGACCACGACTCTGAAATATCAGTAAGTTAGAATCTATGGCCCCGACCACGGCTCTGAAATATCAGTAAGTTAGAATCTATGGCCCCGACCACGGCTCTGAAACATCAGTAAGTTAGAATCTATGGCCCCGACCACGACTCTGAAATATCAGTAAGTTAGAATCTATGGCCCCGACCACGACTCTGAAATATCAGTAAGTTAGAATCTATGGCCCCGACCACGGCTCTGATACATCAGTAAGTTATACTCTCGACTCTACAGGCTGATCTTACCAGTGACGGTGATGGTGATGGTGTTACTGGTTGCTCCCTCTGTGGACTCACACCAGTAAACTCCACTGTCCTGTGGGAACATGTAGCTGATGCTACAGGAGGAACCAGCAGGTTTTCCCCAGCCAGCACCACACTGAGTCCTGGTGTCTCTGGTGATGTTCCTCCACAGAGTCCATCCAGCAGAGCCGTCGTCCTCCTCACAGCTCAGAGAGACAGACTCATCTCTAAACATCTGAGAGCTGCTGCGACTCAGAGTCAGACGAGCTGGAGGGATTTATTATATTTGGAGCAAAATGTAGAAGTTTGTGTTCGTCAGGTTCAGGTGAGAAGATTCAATTAAATTTATTTATTTATTTATTTATTTATTTATTTATTTATTTATTTATTTATTTATTTATTTATTTATTGCAAGAAATGTATTAAAAAAAGAATACGGAAATAAATAAGGGATGAAATACAGAGGGAAAGTCGTGCATAAATAAATAAATACATTAATAAATACACACATAGAAAAATACATTTAAAATAAATAAAACATAAATGCAAAAATAAATACATAAATTAACAAAATTAATACAAATAAATAAAAAGGGATTATTAAACAGGGAATTAAAACAAAGATTAATTAATAAAGAGGCAAATTAAAAAATATCTAAATTTATGTCACATTTTATCAATTAATTAATGACTACATTTATTTTTAATATTTTTGCTACATTTAATGACATATTTATGTATTTATTCATTTATTTATATATGTATTTATTATTTGATCAGCTCTTTATCACTATCCTCTGTATGTTTGAGCTCGTCATTAAACGAGTCGACTGACCTCGGGTTGTTGTGCAGCTCGGCGGTGAAGTCAGAACTGAAGAGAGATGAAACTCTGGTTAGTTTTGAGCTTTAATTAACACTTCATTATGTTTAATCACACAACTTAAACTCCAGAAGTTCTGAAGATGGAAACTTTTGTCTCTTAGAGAATATTAAAACATTAAATATAAAGTTCAGTTTCTTCTAATAAATAATGAATGAATGACACCAGATGTGAGTTCATCTTCTGTGACTGATGTTTCATATAAAGGTCTCATAGTGAGGCAGGATGTGTTCTGTGGTTGGAGGTGAGACGGTCGTTTAACACTGTTGAGGTTTGTTCACTGAATCTGACATTTAACACTTTAATTAGTTATATTCATTTAACTTTTTAACCTTCTCTCAAACACAAACACCTGAAG
>NC_133816.1:25780134-25823230 GCF_043250625.1 Sebastes fasciatus
TATATTTTTTTTATTGATTACTGTTGTGTATTTTTTTTGCTCCCATGTGACTCTTTTCTAAAGAGCTTCTGATGTTTAGATGACACTGGTTTATTAATCAGCTGATGATTAATCATGACTTAGTTTGTCATTAATGTGGGAGGAAAACCTTCAACTGGACTGGATGTTTTATTATTATTATTAATAATAATAATAATAATAATAATAATAATAATAAAGAATAAAGTTGAAGAAATGAAACGCAGCAGGACACATCAGGAGTAAAGACAGTCTGAGCATCTGATCATGTATTGAAATCATCACTGAAAGCTCATTAATGATGTTAATAATAATAATAATAATAATATGAATGATGTTAGAGGATCCACAGAGATGATTATATCTGACTATGTTTCACTTCCTGCATTTCAAATGTTTGTTTTCATGCTACAGAGCTCCTCAATGCACCTCCTATAAGCTCTATTATATTAATAAACATGTTTCCTTTGTTTAATGGAGTCGTTGTTTTGTAATGTAGAGCAGCTGGATTCATTTAGGTTTATTAATCACAGAGGGATGTTTGTTTCCATGGCAACAAGACCAGTAAATATCAGCGTTTGTCTTTAACAAAGAGACCAAACGTGGAGAAAAGAGAGAAAACTGCAGGTTAGAGTCGGTTGGTTATGTTAAGAACAGACGTCGTGTTTAATGTGATCTGATGAAAGTGTGATGACTGAACAGGGAAGTGAAAGTACTGAGACTGCCAAGTGGACACAGATGGACAGTAAAACAGGAAGTACCTGAATTAAAAGAGACGATTGGATTAACGAATCTGCTGCGTATCAGTAAAACATCGGTTCATGTCCTGATCTCAACCCGTCCACCGGAGACACCGAGGTCCTAAGAGGCTCCTGCTGGATCTGAACGCCTTCTGTAAGTACAACATCGAGTACTGCAGTATTGTAGAGTATTATTGTTTTAACAGTATGTTGTTTTTTTTATATATATATATATATTTTTTTAGATTTAATTCAAATCTTTAAACAGGTAACAAAGTATTTTGGTGTGTTTTAGTGTGGTATTAGTACTTTTACTGTAGCAGAGTATTTTTTTTTACAGTGTGGTATTAGTACTTTTACTGTAGCAGAGTATTTTTTACAGTGTGGTATTAGTACTTTTACTGTAGCAGAGTATTTTTTACAGTGTGGTGGTATTAGTACTTTTACTGTAGCAGAGTATTTTTTACAGTGTGGTATTAGTACTTTTACTGTAACAGAATATTTTTTACAGTGTGGTATTAGTACTTTTACTGTAACAGAATAATTTTTTACAGTGTGGTGCTGGTACTTTTACTGTAGCAGAGTATTTTTTTTTACAGTGTGGTATTAGTACTTTTACTGTAGCAGAGTATTTTTTACAGTGTGGTATTAGTACTTTTACTGTAGCAGAGTATCTTTTACAGTGTAGTATTAGTACTTTTACTGTAGCAGTTTTTTTACAGTGTGGTATTAGTACTTTTACTGTAGCAGAGTATCTTTTACAGTGTAGTATTAGTACTTTTACTGTAGCAGAGTATCTTTTACAGTGTAGTATTAGTACTTTTACTGTAGCAGAGTATCTTTTACAGTGTAGTATTAGTACTTTTACTGTAGCAGTTTTTTTACAGTGTGGTATTAGTACTTTTACTATAACAGCGTATTTTTTACAGTGTGGTGCTGGTACTTTTACTGTAGCAGAGTATTTTTTTTTACAGTGTGGTATTAGTACTTTTACTGTAGCAGAGTATTTTTTACAGTGTGGTATTAGTACTTTTACTGTAGCAGAGTATCTTTTACAGTGTAGTATTAGTACTTTTACTGTAGCAGTTTTTTTACAGTGTGGTATTAGTACTTTTACTGTAGCAGAGTATTTTTTACAGTGTGGTATTAGTACTTTTACTGTAACAGAGTATTTTTTACAGTGTAGTATTAGTACTTTTACTGTAGCAGAGCATTTTTACAGTTTGGCATTAATACTTTTACTATAACAGAGTATTTTTTATAGTGTGGTAAAGAAGACGAAGAAGAAGAGTTCTCCACTAAAGGTCAGACCACTTTCACTGAATGTATTTAGTGTTTCTATTTGTTTTGTCATTTCAGACATCTCTGTTCTCTTTACTTTATATAATATTAAATAGTATTATACATAATAAAATCAACATTATGATTTGAGCAGTAGAATCAGAGGAATAGTTTCTGTTTAACTTGGTGGATATAAACCAGTTAAACCAGTCTAAAGTCTGAACTGGGAGGCCAACACAAGTCAACGGCGCCCTCTGCAGGACACTATGTGTAACAGCACAAAGAGGGAAGCTGAAAAACACAAACATATTCTAACGTTTTCAGTATATTTAGAATATTTATAAATGTCCCAGTCCCTGTTAATTAATGTGCAAATATAATAAAAGTATAATCAGTGTATGTAGATGTTTTCAGTGGTTAGTTCAGGTGTCAGAGAGACTAACGTTATAGCTTCACCTCACTGATACTCTGTCTGTGTCTTTGTCTGTCACTATAGAAACAGAGAGGCACGAACAAACCCAGATCTCACCGCTGTGACCGGTGTGAGAAGAAATACCAAAAATCACATCAATTAAAGATTCACCAGAGAGTTCACTCTGAAGAGAGACCGTACAGCTGTGACCAGTGTGAGAAAGAGTTCACTACTGTCGGTATGCTCAGACGACACCAGCGTTCACACTCTGAAGACAAACCGTACAGCTGTGACCAGTGTGAGAAAGAGTTCCCTACTGTCGGTATGCTCAGACAACACCAGCGTTCACACTCTGGAGAGAAGCCGTACAGCTGTGACCAGTGTGAGAAAGAGTTCACTACTGTCGGTATGCTCAGACGACACCAGCGTTCATACTCTGGAGAGAGACCGTACAGCTGTGACCAGTGTGAGAAAGAGTTCACTACTGTCGGTATGCTCAGACGACACCAGCGTTCATACTCTGGAGAGAGACCGTACAGCTGTGACCAGTGTGAGAAAGAGTTCACTACTGTCGGTATGCTCAGACGACACCAGCGTTCACACTCTGGAGAGAGACCGTACAGCTGTGACCAGTGTGAGAAAACATACAAAACACAAGGAGTTCTAAAAATACATCAGAGAGTTAACACCGGAGAGAAACCGTACAGCTGTGACCAGTGTGAGAAAGAGTTCACTACTGTCGGTATGCTCAGACAACACCAGCGTTCATACTCTGGAGAGAGACCGTACAGCTGTGACCAGTGTGAGAAAGAGTTCACTACTGTCGGTATGCTCAGACGACACCAGCGTTCACACTCTGGAGAGAGACCGTACAGCTGTGACCAGTGTGAGAAAACATACAAAACACAAGGAGTTCTAAAAATACATCAGAGAGTTAACACCGGAGAGAAACCGTACAGCTGTGACCAGTGTGAGAAAGAGTTCACTACTGTCGGTATGCTCAGACGACACCAGCGTTCATACTCTGGAGAGAGACCGTACAGCTGTGACCAGTGTGAGAAAGAGTTCACTACTGTCGGTATGCTCAGACGACACCAGCGTTCACACTCTGGAGAGAGACCGTACAGCTGTGACCAGTGTGAGAAAACATACAAAACACAAGGAGTTCTAAAAATACATCAGAGAGTTCTCACCGGAGAGAAACCGTACTGGTTTCAGGAGTGTGGCAGTAAATCCATATCAGCAGGAGGACTACAGAGTCACCATCGAAGATAGCACGCTCGAGAGAAACCGCATCACTGTCGGCGGTGTGACAAAGAGTTCAGGACGTCAGAAGACCTGAAGAGTCACCAGAAAGGTCACACCGGAGAGAAACCATACAGCTGTGAGCAGTGTGGGAAAAGCTTTTCTCAGTCCAGTAACTTCAGAACCCACCAACGCATCCACAGTGGAGAGAAACCCTTCAGCTGTGGCCAGTGTGGTAAATCCTTCTCGGTCGTGTCACCTCAAAAGTCACAAGGTCACTCACACGGGAGAGAAACCACACCGCTGTGATGAATGTGGGAAATCTTTCACTCGACTAGAAGCTCTCAGAATACACCGACATAGTCATGCTGGAGAGAAACCGTACAGCTGTGAGCGGTGTGGGAAGAGTTTCAATAGTTCATCTTCATTTCGCAAACACAAGCTTTTCCACGCTGGACTGAAACCACATCAGTGTGAACACTGTGACAAACGCTTCTATTCATCAGACGCACTCTCAGAACATCGGAGAACCCACACCGGACACAAACCGTGGTGTGTCAGATGTAAGAGAGACTTCAGCCAGTCTAGTGGACTGAGGAGACACAGGTGGGTCTAAAGCCAGGATCAGACTACACGATATCAGCCGGATTATAGCCCGAGTCGAAACCCTACGGCCGTCACATTTTTTGTCCGACACTTTTCAGATATTTTTTTTCAGATATTTTTTTTCGGACATTTTTCAGATATTTCTTTTCAGACTTTTTTTGTCTGACATTTTTCAGATATTTTTTTTCAGACTTTTTTTTTTCAAAAGTTTTTCATATCTATTTTTTCAGACTTTTTTCAGATTTCTTTTCAGACATCTTTCAGATCTTTTTTTTCGGAATTTTTTTTCAGACATTTTTCAGATTTTTTTTTCAGACTTTTTTTCAGACATTTTTCATATCTATTTTTTCGGATATTTTTTCAGACTTTTTTTTCAGACATTTTTCAGATATTTTTTTTCAGACATTTTTCAGATATTTTTTTTCAGACATTTTTCAGATATTTTTTTTCAGACTGTTTTTTCAGATATTTTTTTCCGACATTTTTCACATCTTTTTTTCAGACATTTTTTTTCAATCTTTTTTTTCAGACATATTTCACATCTTTTTTTCAGACTTTTTTTTAGATCTTTTTTTCAGACAATTTTTCACATCTTTTTTTTCGAAAAAAATTTTAGATCTTTTTTTTCAGACATTTTGTAAGACATTTTTTTCAGACATTTTTCACATCTTTTTTTTCAGACTTTTTTTTCTGACATTTTTTCAGACATTTTTCAGATATTTTTTTCAGACATTTTTCACATCTTTTTTTTCAGACAATTTTCTGATCTTTTTTTCGGAAATTTTTTCAGACTTTTTTTTCAGACTTTTTCAGATTTTCTTTTTAGACTTTTTTTGTCCGACATTTTTCAGATCTTTTTTTTCAGACTTGTTTTTCAGTGTGGTAAATCCTTCTCTCGGTCGTGTCACCTCAAAAGTCACAAGGTCACTCACACGGGAGAGAAACCACACCGCTGTGATGAATGTGGGAAATCTTTCACTCGACTAGAAACTCTCAGAATACACGACATAGTCACGCTGGAGAGAAACCGTACAGCTGTGAGCGGTGTGGGAAGAGTTTCAGTAGTTCATCTTCATTTCGCAAACACAAGCTTTTCCACGCTGGACTGAAACCACATCAGTGTAAACTCTTTGACAAACGCTTCTATTCATCAGACGCACTCTCAGAACATCGGAGAACCCATACCGGACACAAACCGTACTGTTGTGTCAGATGTAAGAGAGACTTCAGCCAGTCTAGTGGACTGAGGAGACACAGGTGTGTCTAAAGCCAGAATCAGAGCACACGATATCAGCCGGATTATAGCCCGAGTCGACACATATCGGCCGTCGTAGGGTGTCGACTCGGATCGGGAACGATAAATGAGTGTCGTGTGTGAAAGTCGATGGTTTTATCTCGTGTAGCGTGTCGTTGTACACGACAACCAACGCAGCGTCTGGGATGCCTCACGACGTCCCGACAGGAAGTCTAGCATGTTTTTTTTTTTTTTTTTGCAGATCTGGACCCTCGAGATCCATCAGTGAGATTGTAAAGAAGTGCATGTGACCTTTATGTGCATGAAGTTATATGCAGAGAGACATTTACACATCTTCATCCGGTTCATGAGAATATATTTACCTTATATACCTTACAGTTAAAGTTTATATGCGCGCTCGCGTGTGTCTCCGCTGTTCAGACTCAGACTCCAACACAAACTACAGTGAAGCACCAAAACCTCTTGGTTGTATCTAGTGAAGCTGTTAAACAGTGTTGGCCGCGGTCGGAGGACGCGGGGGAGACCGTAGCTTTGGTCTCCAGGACCGGAGTCTCTGCTGTACTCTGCTCCTCTGCCTGCCTTCACTCACACAACGCGCTCGTTCTCGCTCCACCTCACGTGCATGCGTGCACACTCCACACTGCAGAGGAGTTAGTTTAGCTCTGGGAATATCTAGTGAAGTTCCACATTGTGTAAATTTACCCCCAAAAAAGCCTAATTTCTTTGTATTTATGAAAGAAATGGAATTATATCTGTCTTTCTTCCTCACAAAACAAAAAAGCAATGAAAACAATGAATGTATGCAATATATTTAAAGGGCTTTAAGTGAAATTATTGTCATACTCTCGCCTGTTTTTTTTTTTAATTCTTCTTCTTTTTTTTTTCTTTTTTTTTTATGTTGGTTTTGTTTCATTTCTGTTGTCCTTTTATGTCTGTCACAGCTCTTTGTTTATGTTTTCGCTATGCTTCTTTTGTATGTAAATGTTTTTAATGTTTTCTGCTGTCACTATGGATACTGTCATTTTTAAATAATAATAAAAAAAATGTTTTTAAAAAAAGTAGGAGATGGAAATATTACAATGGGGAATCTGCTAGGAAAGACATCTAAGAAAGTACACAATCTTCTAATTAATTACTTAAGGGCAACAGGAATAATGGAGATAATTTAATTATTATTATTATTATTATTGTTATTATTATTATTGTTATTAATAATTATTAATTTGTATTTTTTTATTAATTTATTTTATTATTATTATTATTTTCCTGCCAATCTCCTGCTCCCCCTCCAGTAGTCCAGCAGGTGGAGGTAATGCACCTATAAGCGGGTTTACCAACCAACAATAAACACCAAAGAAGAAGAAGCAGCACCGCGCTAACAAGCAGAGCTGTCACTCAAACAGAGAGTGAAGCTGAACGGAGAGACAGCCGGTAAGAACTCTAAAGAACTCTACCGGATCACCGACTGACAGACTCACTGCTGCTGCTGGTTGAGCTGCTCTGCACCGGTAGACGGTCTGCTGGTGGAGGGAGATAGAGCTCCAAGGACTCAATGTTTGTTGTTTGTTTGTTGAATGTTTGTTCTACTGTGCACAATGGTAGAATGTGATGATGCACAATGGTAGAATTTGATGATGCACAATGGTAGAATGTGATGATGCACAATGGTAGAATGTGATGATGCTCAGGGTAAATGTCTTGGCTCCATTGTGTGCCCACAGCCTCCTGTAGTGGATATCAGGAGTATTTTAGAGCCAGATTCCCTTCAAGAGGTAGAAAAACCATTTGGCACACTTTGGGTATCCCAGTGGTCCAGACGGAGAGTCCTCCTGGTCCTATCCTGACTAAAACCTTTATCTATGTGCTTTGTGTTATTTATATCTGCGTTGGCTCAGTCGTAGTCGAGGAGTTGCTGAATGAATTCAGTGGCGTCTCTGTGCACGGCATCATTGCTATAATGGTGTTATCCACTGTCTGATCTAAAATGTTAATGTTTCCATGGGTTCATCACAATTTACTCAATTTACTCAATTTACTCAATTTACTCAATTTACTCAGGCATAGAAACAGTCTCAAGACTTTTTTTTTCCAGACTTTTTTTTGAGCATATTTCTGGCTTTTCTCAGATTTTTTCGGAATTTTTTCAAACTTTTTTCGGATTTTCTTTTTGTTTGTTTTTTTCAGATTTTTTCAGAATTTTTTTTTTTTCTTTCGAATATATTTCGGGTTTTTTTTCGAACATTTTCTTCAGAATCTTTTCGGACTTTTTTCAAACTTTTTTCGGATTTTCTTTTTGTTTGTTTTTTTCAGATTTTTTGGAACATTTTTTAAGTCTTTTTTTAGATTTTTTTTCCAGATTTTTTCGGAATTTATATTTTTTTTCTTTCGAATATTTTTCGGGGTTTTTTTCGAACATTTTTTTCAGACTCTTTTCGGACTTTTTTCGGATTTTTTTTTTTTTTTTTTTCTGACTTTTTTGGAATATTTTTCTGACTTTTTTTAGGCGTCTGTAGATGGCACACACGCTACGAGCATGCACAAAGGCGTTTATGCTCAGCGCGTTGTCCGTCAACGAGTGTTCTCGGAAAGGAAAGTAGGTTGCCTAGCAACAGTAGTAAACACTAAACATCACAGTATGAGTCACAGACAAAGTTACTTCCTGTTAGATCCGATCTGTAGGCCACTTGTAGTTTTCAGACCACGTTGGGATTTATTTATATTTGTTTGTAAATCTATGTGGAAATGTGCGTGTGTCTAACGTTGGATTCTATCTTTATTATTTTAATATCCGCCTTGTAAAGCACATAATGAGCACTCGTTTATATTAATAACCTTCATTATTATAATTATTATTATTATCAACACCATCTGTTTGTTAACAGATGAAACCTTCATTACACAACATGAGATTAATATCTACAATCTGGTGTTAATATCACAGTTACTCAGAGAGCTGGGACTTTCTACAGCACCTGGTGTTTGTTGACAGAACTAAGATTAGATTAAGGTTAGGTTAAGGTAAGGTCAGAGGTCTGTACTACGAAGCGAGTTCATCATCTTCAGGGTATCTTCATCATCTCCAGGGTATCTTCATCATCTTCAGAGTATCTTCATCATCTTCAGAGTATCTTCATCATCTTCAGAGTATCTTCATCATCTCCAGGGTATCTTCATTATCTTCAGGGTATCTTCATCATCTCCAGAGTATCTTCATTATCTTCAGGGTATCTTCATCATCTTCAGGGTATCTTCATCATCTTCAGAGTATCTTCATCATCTCCAGGGTATCTTCATTATCTTCAGGGTATCTTCATCATCTTCAGGGTATCTTCATCATCTTCAGGGTATCTTCATCATCTTCAGGGTATCTTCATCATCTTCAGAGTATCTTCATCATCTTCAGGGTATCTTCATCATCTTCAGGGTATCTTCATCATCTTCAGGGTATCTTCATCATCTTCAGAGTATCTTCATCATCTCCAGGGTATCTTCATTATCTTCAGGGTATCTTCATCATCTTCAGAGTATCTTCATCATCTTCAGGGTATCTTCATCATCTTCAGAGTATCTTCATCATCTTCAGGGTATCTTCATCATCTCCAGGGTATCTTCATCATCTTCAGAGTATCTTCATCATCTTCAGGGTATCTTCATCATCTCCAGGGTATCTTCATTATCTTCAGGGTATCTTCATCATCTTCAGAGTATCTTCATCATCTTCAGGGTATCTTCATCATCTTCAGAGTATCTTCATCATCTTCAGGGTATCTTCATCATCTCCAGGGTATCTTCATCATCTTCAGAGTATCTTCATCATCTTCAGGGTATCTTCATCATCTCCAGGGTATCTTCTAGTTATCTGGCTTCACTAACTCTAACAAACGAGATCTCACTAAACTGAACTATGAAGCTGGTTATCAACTCAGTAAGTCAACCCAGAGTTTCTCTGTCTGGTTATGAGCACGTTCACATGAACGAGGAGGTGTTTACAGCATCTGACCAATCACAGACACGAACAAGACTACTGACCAATCACAGACATGAACGAGACTACTGACCAATCACAGACATGAACGAGACTACTGACCAATCACAGACACGAACAAGACTACTGACCAATCAC
Source organism: Sebastes fasciatus (assembly GCF_043250625.1). Lineage (NCBI taxonomy): Eukaryota > Metazoa > Chordata > Actinopteri > Perciformes > Sebastidae > Sebastes > Sebastes fasciatus. The sequence continues at coordinate 25,789,815 of NC_133816.1, forward strand.
AGACATGAACAAGACTACTGACCAATCACAGACATGAACAAGACTACTGACCAATCACAGACATGAACAAGACTACTGACCAATCACAGACATGAACAAGACTACTGACCAATCACAGACATGAACAAGACTACTGACCAATCACAGACATGAACAAGACTACTGACCAATCACAGACATGAACAAGACTACTGACCAATCACAGACATGAACAAGACTACTGACCAATCACAGACATGAACGAGACTACTGACCAATCACAGACATGAACAAGACTACTGACCAATCACAGACATGAACAAGACTACTGACCAATCACAGACATGAACAAGACTACTGACCAATCACAGACACGAACGAGACTACTGACCAATCACAGACACGAACAAGACTACTGACCAATCACAGACATGAACAAGACTACTGACCAATCACAGACATGAACAAGACTACTGACCAATCACAGACATGAACGAGACTACTGACCAATCACAGACATGAACAAGACTACTGACCAATCACAGACATGGACGAGACTACTGACAGACAGGCAGAGCGGCACATTATACAAAGAGTAAACTATATTAGAGAAACAGGAAGAGGTGAAACTCTTAATCAGACTAACAGTAACAGCTGAAGCTGCTAAATGCAGGAAGAACAGCTGGAACAAGAAAAAACTCCAGATGTGTGAATGTGTAAATTAACAGACTTATTAATTTAACGGAACACTCAAAAGCAAAGTGTACTTATATATATATAAATAGCATTTACGTGAATAATAGATGAATGTAATACATGTCTGTTAATACTGTGAAAACACAGATGCGTCTATGAGTATTTAAACCTCCTTTCACCTGCTCCTCCTCTCTGACGGTGTGAAACGGACTCAAGAGCAAGTAAAAATAAATAAATAAAATATAATTCAAAGCGGTAAACACCCCCAACATAAAGCCAGCTGTCCTTCCTGCATCTGTCAGTTTAAACTGAGTTGTTTTTAGTCTGGATTATGACGGTAACTTCTTCATATGTGTGTAATATTATCATATAATCACCGCACTGAGCTCTGATTGGTCAGTAGGCGATGAGTTGATCTCTTATCTGGAACATAACCTGCTCTGGAGCAGGTTAGCCGTTCAGCATCAGTTACCATGGAGATCTACCCTGATAAGAAGTAAACCAGCTTCGTAGTACCGAAAACCCAGAGTTAACCCTGAAGTTACCTCGATAACCGCAAATCCTGCTTCGTACTACAGACCTCTGGAAGTGAATGTGAGTCGATGTGACGTCGTCTCAGTGATGGAAACACAACGAGCTGGTTGATGTTCAGTAACTGAATCCTTCCTCCTCTCTGACTGACTCACGACATCATCACGACTCTGTTTATCTAACGACATCATCACATCGCTGCTCTGACTCTCAGATGTGGAGGACAGATGTGGAGGACAGATGTGGAGGACATGGTGGGTGAGAGTGTTAATATCTGTTTGCTGAGATCATGAAGAGTGTTGGCTTCCTGCCTACTCGTGTGTGTGTGTGTGTGTGTGTGTGTGTGTGTGTGTGTGTGTGTGTGTGTGTGTGTGTGCGTGCCTCCTTCCATGGAAGTGCGTCTGACACGCCCTCTAACTATCTAACTGACTGTCTCTCTGTCTCTCTGCAGGACCTGAACACTGAAGGGACGGACGGAGACGGAGGAGGAAGCAGAGCGACGGAGAGATGAAGCAGTGACAGGATGAACCGTGAGTTACATATAAATATTAATATATATAATCAACAGCAGCTCCTGGAGTAATCAGATTACATTCTCAACATTCAGCTCCTTAAATGGAGCTCGGAGCCGTTTATCAGGAGTCTGTTGATGCCGACACATCGACGCTCACTTCACTTCAAACGTTTACAGAATAAACCTGAAGTTCTCTAAAGTGAAACTGGAAGACGAACTGAAGGATTAAATGTTCCTGAATGTTTCAAGAACAAGAGAATGAAATCTGTAAATATTAAATATAGAATAAAAGAGATATAAAACATCTTAAATGAACTGTTTAAAAACCGTCTGCATCATCTGAACAGTCTGGAAAATCAATCAGAGGACGACAAACCGACTCGAATTAAATCACCAAAACAAACACAAAACTACAAAGAGACACAGAACGACCACAAAGAGACACAGAACGACCACAAAGAGACGCCAGGCGACTACAAAGAGACACAGAACGACCACAAAGAGACACAAAACGACCACAAAGAGACACAGAATGACTACAGAGAGACTCAGAACGACCACAAAGAGACTCAGAACGACCACAAAGAGACGCCAGGCGACTACAAAGAGACTCAGAACGACTACAAAGAGACACAGAATGACTACAGAGAGACTCAGAACGACCACAAGGAGACTCAGAACGACCACAAAGAGACGCCAGGCGACTACAAAGAGACTCAGAACGACTACAAAGAGACTCAGAACGACCACAAGGAGACTCAGAACGACCACAAAGAGACGCCAGGCGACTACAAAGAGACACAACTGAACTACAAAGAGACGAAGCGACTAGAGACGGACTCAGAATGCCCAGACGAGGACACAGAACAGCGTTAGTCTGAGCTGCTGAATCTGAGACGATTTATTGTCTCCCTCAGCGTCTTGTTTACTTTACTCTCCGCTGGACTCTCCGCTCGTCGGTCGGTCACCGAGGTCAAACGGTGGAGTAAACTGTCCTCCGACATCGGCAGCGGGAGGTCAAAGGTCACAGCGGTTAGTGTCTGTTGGGAGAGATTAATGTGGGAAGTTCACAGAATCAGTGTTCACCGTCGGCTGAGTGATTCTACTGAACTCTACGGGTTAACCTGCTGAGCTCCGATTGGTCAACTCAAACACTCAACGTCAATGAGACGGCTAGTTTAGCTCCTTTGACCCGGTGTGTCCTCTCAGGTGTCTGTCAGGTGTCTGTGAGGTGTCTGTCTCAGGTGTCTCTCAGCAGGTGTCTGTCAGGTGTCTCTCTCAGGTGTCTCTCAGCAGGTGTCTGTCAGGTGTCTCTCTCAGGTGTCTCTCAGCAGGTGTCTGTCAGGTGTCTCTCTCAGGTGTCTCTCTCAGGTGTCTCTCAGCAGGTGTCTGTCAGGTGTCTCTCTCAGGTGTCTCTCTCAGGTGTCTGTCAGGTGTCTGTCAGGTGTCTCTCTCAGGTGTCTCTCTCAGGTGTCTGTCTGTTGTCTCTCAGGTGTCTCTCTCAGGTGTCTCTCTCAGGTGTCTGTCTGTTGTCTCTCAGGTGTCTCTCAGGTGTCTCTCTCAGGTGTCTCTCAGCAGGTATCTCTCTTAGGTGTCTCTCAGCAGGTGTCTCTCTCAGGTGTCTCTCTCAGGTGTCTCTCAGCAGGTGTTTCTCAGCAGGTGTCTCTCAGCAGGTGTCTCTCTCAGGTGTCTCTCAGCAGGTGTCTCTCTCAGGTGTCTCTCTCAGGTGTCAGTCAGGTGTCTGTGAGGTGTCTCTTAGGTGTCTGTCAGCAGGTCTCTCTCAGGTGTCTCTCAGGTGTGTCTCTTGTCTGTCAGTCTGTCTGTTGAATGAAGAGCAGCTTTGTTCGGATCAGGCCGACTGGTTTGTCCTGGTCTACATACCACACACACCCCCACGTCCACACCAGTCAGTGAACTGGTTCTGTGGTGAGTTCAGGGACAGTGTGTTCCTGTGATTCAGAGGATTATGACGGTGATGACATGATGATGTATTATGATCTGATGTAACGAGGTAACGATGTAACGAGGTAACGAGGTAACGAGGTAACGAGGTAACGAGGTGCTCTGCCGGCTGCAGGCTGACTGAGTTCAGTCTCTATCTTCATCTCTGTGTCTCTATGTGTCTCTATGTGTCTCTATGTGTCTCTATGTGTCTCTGTGTCTCTGTCTCAATGTGTCTCTATGTGTCTCTATGTGTCTCAATGTGTCTCAATGTGTCTCTATGTGTCTCTGTGTCTCTGTCTCAATGTGTCTCTATGTGTCTCTATGTGTCTCTGTGTCTCAATGTGTCTCAATGTGTCTCTATGTGTCTCTATGTGTCTCTGTGTCTCTGTCTCAATGTGTCTCAATGTGTCTCTGTGTCTCTGTGTCTCAATGTGTCTCTGTGTCTCAATGTGTCTCAATGTGTCTCTATGTGTCTCAATGTGTCTCAATGTGTCTCTATGTGTCTCTGTGTCTCTGTCTCAATGTGTCTCTATGTGTCTCTATGTGTCTCTGTGTCTCAATGTGTCTCAATGTGTCTCTATGTGTCTCTATGTGTCTCTGTGTCTCTGTCTCAATGTGTCTCAATGTGTCTCTGTGTCTCTGTGTCTCAATGTGTCTCTGTGTCTCAATGTGTCTCAATGTGTCTCTATGTGTCTCTATGTGTCTCTGTGTCTCTGTCTCTATGTGTCTCTATGTGTCTCTATGTGTCTCAATGTGTCTCTATGTGTCTCTGTGTCTCTGTCTCTATGTGTCTCTATGTGTCTCTATGTGTCTCTATGTGTCTCTGTGTCTCAATGTGTCTCAATGTGTCTCTATGTGTCTCTATGTGTCTCTGTGTCTCTGTCTCAATGTGTCTCTATGTGTCTCTATGTGTCTCTGTGTCTCAATGTGTCTCTGTGTCTCAATGTGTCTCTATGTGTCTCTGTGTCTCAATGTGTCTCAATGTGTCTCTATGTGTCTCAATGTGTCTCTGTGTCTCAATGTGTCTCAATGTGTCTCAATGTGTCTCTATGTGTCTCAATGTGTCTCTGTGTCTCAATGTGTCTCTATGTGTCTCTATGTGTCTCTGTGTCTCAATGTGTCTCAATGTGTCTCTATGTGTCTCAATGTGTCTCTGTGTCTCAATGTGTCTCAATGTGTCTCTATGTGTCTCTATGTGTCTCTGTGTCTCTGTCTCAATGTGTCTCAATGTGTCTCTGTGTCTCTGTGTCTCTATGTGTCTCTGTGTCTCAATGTGTCTCAATGTGTCTCTATGTGTCTCTATGTGTCTCTGTGTCTCTGTCTCAATGTGTCTCTATGTGTCTCTATGTGTCTCTGTGTCTCAATGTGTCTCTGTGTCTCAATGTGTCTCTATGTGTCTCTATGTGTCTCTGTGTCTCAATGTGTCTCAATGTGTCTCAATGTGTCTCTATGTGTCTCAATGTGTCTCTGTGTCTCAATGTGTCTCAATGTGTCTCTATGTGTCTCTGTGTCTCTGTCTCTATGTGTCTCTATGTGTCTCTATGTGTCTCTATGTGTCTCTATGTGTCTCTATGTGTCTCTGTGTCTCTGTGTCTCTATGTGTCTCTGTGTCTCTGTCTCAATGTGTCTCTATGTGTCTCTATGTGTCTCTATGTGTCTCTGTGTCTCAATGTGTCTCAATGTGTCTCTATGTGTCTCTATGTGTCTCTGTGTCTCTGTCTCAATGTGTCTCAATGTGTCTCTGTGTCTCTGTGTCTCAATGTGTCTCTGTGTCTCAATGTGTCTCAATGTGTCTCTATGTGTCTCTATGTGTCTCTGTGTCTCTGTCTCTATGTGTCTCTATGTGTCTCTATGTGTCTCAATGTGTCTCTATGTGTCTCTGTGTCTCTGTCTCTATGTGTCTCTATGTGTCTCTATGTGTCTCTATGTGTCTCTGTGTCTCAATGTGTCTCAATGTGTCTCTATGTGTCTCTATGTGTCTCTGTGTCTCTGTCTCAATGTGTCTCTATGTGTCTCTATGTGTCTCTGTGTCTCAATGTGTCTCTGTGTCTCAATGTGTCTCTATGTGTCTCTATGTGTCTCTGTGTCTCAATGTGTCTCAATGTGTCTCTATGTGTCTCTGTGTCTCAATGTGTCTCAATGTGTCTCAATGTGTCTCTATGTGTCTCTGTGTCTCTGTCTCTATGTGTCTCTATGTGTCTCTATGTGTCTCTATGTGTCTCTATGTGTCTCTATGTGTCTCTGTGTCTCAATGTGTCTCTATGTGTCTCTATGTGTCTCTATGTGTCTCTGTGTCTCTGTGTCTCTATGTGTCTCTGTGTCTCTGTGTCTCTGTCTCAATGTGTCTCTATGTGTCTCTATGTGTCTCTATGTGTCTCTATGTGTCTCTGTGTCTCTATGTGTCTCTGTGTCTCAATGTGTCTCAATGTGTCTCAATGTGTCTCAATGTGTCTCTATGTCTCTATAACTCATATTACTGATGTCATATTTCATTATATTAAAACACTCTGTGTGTATTTTTGCAGATTGCTTCGTCGGCAACGACTCCTCCTCCGAGGAGACCCAGGTGGCGTGTTTCCACGACGACGATGCGTTCAAGTACCGCGCCTACACCTTCACCTACCTGCCGCTGTTCCCCGTGGCGTTCCTCTGCAACATCGGAGCGCTGGTCGTCTTCTTCCTGCAGAGAGGACGCAGGTCGGGACATTTACATACTGAATGAAGACTTTGAATAAACATGAGACCGTAAACCGTCAGATCAGATCTGAGACAGGAAGTGCTCCACAGTTAACCCTTTATGGGAGACGACGGTTCATATTTGCATTTAAGAGCAGCTGTTTCTGTTTATATCAGAATAAATATTTACATCTCTCCTCAGTTCAAACTGTTCACCTTTAGAACACAAAGCAGGCTCCTCTTGCTGTGTTGTTGTCTGAATCCAGATATCAGACATCAGAGATGAGTAACTGTGATTGGAGCTCTAGAGCTACAACATCAGAGAAGCGTTTCAGAGACGGAGAGGAAATGATGCTGATATTTAGAACTATATTTAATTAAAGGGCCTGTTAGTGAGAATCCTAAATGTCTTGTTAACAGCTTCACCTGTGTCCGTTAAGTCAACTAAAGGCAGCGTCCTGTTGCTGGCGCTTGTGCTCGCTCTACATAGACATGAAGGAGCATCGCTCAACACAGTGAGGAGACACACGTCAGCTAAAAGCACAATATCACTCTATATTTCAGCTGCTTGGCAGTAATGTTAGCTGACCAGACCAAGGTCTCTCCATGAATCAATGCTGATCCTAGTGTTGGCTTTTCCCGCCTCAGCCTCCCGACCGCGGCCGGAGGGAACGGGGGAGACGATAACGTTTCTCTCTGCGGAGCCCCGTCACTTCACAAGACACGGGAAACCTCTGTTGGTCTGGAGGAGCTGCAGCAGTTATTTCTGCACAAACGTCCACTGAACATTCACTAGATATTCTCAGAGCTAAACTAACTCTTCTGCAGTGTGGAGTGAGCAGCATGCACGTGAGAGGTGGAGAGAGAGAGAGAGAAGGAGCACGGTGTGTGAGTGAAGGCAGGCAGAGGAGCAGAGGAGCAGAGGAGCAGAGGAGCAGAGGAGCGGTCTGAACAGCGTAGCTACACGTGAGCGACCATGGGACGACGACCCGGTAGATTTAAACGTGTAAAAAGTTACCAACAGTCCCTTTAAACTATCAGCAACCCTTTCTCTCCGTCTCTGAAACGCTTCTCTGATATTGCCCGACTCTCTTTCTGACTGACTTTACTGAAGGATAGTTGACTAGAGACATCCAGAGATTTATACACCCTCAGTTTATCTTTACAGCGCTGCCGTTGGCATGGTTACTAACATCTTTATGTTTCCTGTTTCCCCTCCTGAAGCTCCGCCTCCTGCGTGGTCATGATGAACCTCGCCCTATCAGACGGCAGCTTCTCCCTCACCCTGCCGCTGCGATTGGCTTATTACTTCCGGGGCGGAGTCTGGGACTTCCCTGATTGGCTGTGCCGACTGTGCGTCTACGGCTTCTACGTCAACCTGTACACCAGGTAACACACACACATGCACTCACACACACACACACACACACACGGTCCTGGTAGAAAGATGAAGTATTAAGATGAAGTCACTCTTCCTCCCTCAGCATCCTCTTCCTCACGCTACTGAGCGTGCTCCGTTGGCTCGCCGTAAACCATCCGCTCCGTCACCGCACTCTGGTCACGCCCACTCGAACCCTATTGGTCTGTCTGGGCGTCTGGCTGTTTGTGGGCGTGTCCTCCATCCCCTTCCTGTACCAGGGGGTGAAGACGAGGTGAGACAGAAAATACATCAACTTTATATTAAACTTCATCTCTTAGTTTTTACTGTTTCAACTTTATCTCTTCATTTTATTTAATTTTTTTTTTTTTTGTGAGAAATTAACTTTATCTTTAATCTTAAATTACTTTTTTATTTATATATTTTTTATTTTGTAATTTTAAAAGCTTTTTATCTCGATCTCTTTTTCTAATTTTATTTGTATTATTTTAAATCATTTTTAAGCATCAATTTTTACACAACTTTATCTCCTTCTAACTTCATATTTTTGGATATTTTCTTAAGTTTTAAATTCTTAAGTTATGAAATATAATATGATATTATAATAATACAATATGTTTTTACTTCATGACCCTAATTATAATTTCTGTAAAAATATTTTTAATTCTGTAATCTTAAAAACTTCATCACACTAATTTTAATTAGTGTGATTTTTTAGCTTTTATATTTAGATAAATTATTTAAAACTTGTTTTGTATAACATTATCTCCTGTTTTTTTATAAATGTATCTTTTTAACTTCATCATTTTTTATTTAATATTTTCTTACATTTAAAGAAGTTATAAAATATATTAATTTATTATGTTTTTAACTTTATCACAGTTTTGTAAACGTTATATTTTTTAACTTTTTACTTAAATAATTTAAAAGATTTTTATTGTTTCAACTTTAGAAAAAAATGTATCTCCATTTTTATTATTAATAATATAATAATAATAATTATTATTATTATTATAATATTAATAATGAATTTAAAGTTATTCAGCACACTTTAAAATAAAGCAAAATCTCAAACATCTTTTAATGTTTTACATAACTTTATCACCTGTTTTATTTTTTAACATCATCAACTTTTATTTAATTAATATTTTTCTTAATTTTGAAATGTTATATAATATATTTATAATATTATAGGATAATAATACGGTATGATTTTTAACTTAATCACCTTTTTTTATTATTATTTGTTTCCCTTTTAAAATACAGTTTTTCATTTATTTACTGTATTTTTGTAATTTAAATATTCTTATTCAGTATTTAAATTATGTATAAACGTAATCTGTAAAAACATTATAATTAAATAAAAGTAGTGAAATATTTTTTATTTATTTAATTATGTAAACTTTGTCTTTAAAAAGAGTTCAGGAGGATTCTGAAGAACACATCGTGGTGTTTCCTGATGCCGTTACCTGATTAAACATATCACGTTGTTTCAGTTCATTTCCATAGAAATAGATAAATATATAAATAATGAAAGAACTAATAGCCGTCTGGAGGGAAATCTAAACACTGACGGAAGGTTTGAACTTCACTTCAAGGTAGAACTACTTTTACTGAAGCACCTTTTAGTGGTCTGAAGAAGATTGTTTAAACCATAAAGCATAAACATCTGATTCATCGGACGACAGCGTTTCATGTTTGTTATTAAACCTGCAGTTTCATTGTGTGTATTTAAAGTGACGGACTTCAGCTGCTGCTTCCTCACAATGACTTTAACTACAGACACAAACCTACGAGACCGAGCTGTCGTCTAGGATGAATAATAATAATAATAACTTTAACTACAGACACAAACCTACGAGACCGAGCTGTCGTCTAGGATGAATAATAATAATAATAATAATAAACTTTAGAGCTTTATTTATATATAATTTCCTCACACTGACTGGAGCTACGGACAAAAACCTACGAGTGCTGCGAGAATAGTAATGATAACGTGTCTCAGGTACGGAGGACCACAAGAGCCACGGAAACAGTATTAATTGATTATTTAACTTATTGTTCAATAAACAAATTTCCATTAATAAATTTGTTTATTTGTAAAATTATTAGAAAATTATTTATTAATCTATGAATCAATTATTAAAATTACAAAGTAATTAATTATTTGACATTTTTAATGAGCAAATTAAAAAGAAGAATTATAAAAAAATAATTTACAAAATTAAATATTAATCCATCAATAAATAGTTCAAATTAAAAAAGGATGAACAAAAACACCATACAAGTACATCATTAAAAAATATATTAATGAATTCATAAATAAATAATGGAATGCACTTTAAAAAGAGAAACAAAAATAAAACTGTTTTAAAAATTAAAAATTAAAAAAATGTATATTGATTTAAAACCTGTATTCTCAATTCAACTTGTGAATCCAGTTATTTATTTCTCTTTTTAAACTTAAATTCCATTATTTATTTATGAATTAATTAATTAATGTATTTTTATTTGTGTTTCATGGTGTTTTTGTAAATCCCTTTTTAATTTGAACTATTTATTATTGAACGAATTTATTGGATATTATTTTATATTTCTCCTTTTTATTGCTCATTAAAATGTCATTTATTTATAGAATAATCAATTTACAATAAACAGATTTATTAATGGCTATTTTTATTGTACAGTTAGTTATTAATCAATAAAATGCTTTATTGCTATTTACGTGACTCTTGTGATCTCCAGCTCTGCAGCTCCACTGAGCTTTTTAGCCTCTTTTAGCTTCTAGTTTTGGTTTTACCATCATCAGAAATATCAACATCAAATGTTAACTCTCTAGATCCCGTTCCTTTAGCGATTAGTGATGAAAGGAATTAAACTAAAATCTGTGGTTCATTGGTTTGCTCGTCTCTCCGCTGGTTCTCTCTCTCAGGGATGGGTGTCCTCGCTGCTTCGAGCCGTCCAGCTCGTCCAATTGGGGGCGTGTCCTGATCTTAAACTACGTGGCGTTGGCTCTCGGCTTCCTCCTCCCTTTCGTCACAATCATCGTTTGCTACAGCAGGATCGTGCGACGCCTTAAGGCCCGCTTCGGCCTCCACGGCAGCAGTCGATCCGACACTCGCCGTCGCGACAGACGGCGCTCGTTGAACCTGGTCGCCATGGTGACGGCGACCTTCCTGCTCTGCTTTCTGCCCTATCACGTGATACGGTCTCTGCATCTGCACGCCGTGTGCGGCGGCTGGGACTGCGGCGTCACGCAGGCGCTGCAGCGGGCGGTGGTGGTGACGCTGTGTCTGGCGGCGTCCAACAGCGTGGTCAACCCGCTGCTGTACTACTACTCCACCAGGACGTTCAGAGACAACATGAGGGAGGCTCAGTCCTCTCTGATGACCAGCAGGAGGGGGTCCGGACTGGCTCTAAAGAGGAGAAGGAGCACCGCCTGAGGGACCTGGAGGGTCATCAGAGGCCCAATCCCAATGCCCCCCTGAAGCCTAAATGGACTTAGCGGGAACGCGCCTCAAAGTCCATGAGTGTGGATATCTGCCCCTATCAGCTCTGCGGCTGGATCCGTCAAAAAACTCCTTCCTTACTTCCTTTTCCTAAATCCTTCTGCTTCACGTTGATGGAACACATCAAGGATTATTTAATTGTGGTCTTTATAGAATCTTTTGTTTTATTTATTTCAATGAAAATACATATTTATAACATTCTTCTGTAAATTAAAGTGTCACCTTTGCGACCTAAAATAGAAGGTAAGGTCGCAGAAGGTCGCAGAAAATGAATTGGGTGAAAGAATGAGACTGAAATCACCGGCAGCTCTGAAGACAGTGGCTATTAAGAAGGGTCCAACAGTCGGCAAGGAGGTTCCAGGTGTTGGGGAGTCCAGAGGTTGTTGAGGACTCCAGGGATTGTTGGGGAGTCCAGGGAGTTTTGGGGAGTCCAGGGCTTGTTGGGGAGTCCAGGGAGTTTTGGGGAGTCCAGGGCTTGTTGGGGAGTCCAGGGATTGTTGGGGAATTTCGGGGTTGTTGAGGTATACAGGGGTTGTTGGGGAGTCTTTGGATTGTTGGGGAGTCCAGGGATTGTTGGGGAGTCCAGGGATTGTTGGGAAGTCCAAGGGTTGTTGGGGAGTCCAGGGATTGTTGAGGAGTCAAGGGATTGTTGAGGAGTCAAGGGATTGTTGGGGAGTCTAGTTGTTGTTGGGGAGTCCAGGTGTTGTTGTTGAGTCCAGGTGTTGTTGAGGACTCCAGGGAGTTTTGGGGAGTCTTTTGATTGTTGGGGAGTCCAGGGAGTTTTGGGGAGTCTTTGGATTGTTGGGGAGTCCAGAGTTTGTTGGGGAGTCCAGGGATTGTTGGGAAGTCCAAGGGTTGTTGGGGAGTCCAGGGTTTGTTGGGGAGTCCAGGGATTGTTGGGAAGTCCAAGGGTTGTTGGGGAGTCCAGGGATTGTTGAGGAGTCAAGGGATTGTTGAGGAGTCAAGGGATTGTTGGGGAGTCTAGTTGTTGTTGAGTCCAGGTGTTGTTGAGGACTCCAGGGATTGTTGGGGAGTCTTTGGATTGTTGTGGATTCCATGGAGTATTGGGGAGTCCAGGGGTTGTTTAGGAGGGTCCAGTTGTTGTTTAGGAGGGTCTAGGGGTTGTTTAGGAAGGTCTAGGGGTTGTTTAGGAGGGTCCAGTTGTTGTTTAGGAGGGTACAGTTGTTGTTTAGGAGGATCCAGTTGTTGTTTAGGAGGGTCCAGATGTTGTTTAGGAGGGTCCAGTTGTTGTTTAGGAGGGTCCAGTTGTTGTTTAGGAAGGTCCAGTTGTTGTTTAGGAGGGTCCAGTTGTTGTTTAGGAGGGTCCAGTTGTTGTTTAGGAGGGTCCAGATGTTGTTTAGGAGGATCCAGTTGTTGTTTAGGAGGGTCCAGATGTTGTTTAGGAGGGTCCAGTTGTTGTTTAGGAAGGTCCAGTTGTTGTTTAGGAAGGTCCAGTTGTTGTTTAGGAGGGTCCAGATGTTGTTTAGGAGGATCCAGTTGTTGTTTAGGAGGGTCCAGATGTTGTTTAGGAGGGTCCAGTTGTTGTTTAGGAGGGTCCAGTTGTTGTTTAGGAAGGTCCAGTTGTTGTTTAGGAGGGTCCAGATGTTGTTTAGGAGGGTCCAGATGTTGTTTAGGAGGGTCCAGTTGTTGTTTAGGAGGGTCCAGATGTTGTTTAGGAGGGTCCAGATGTTGTTTAGGAGGGTCCAGTTGTTGTTTGGTTCCTGTTCCTGTTATATAAACTACACTTAAAACTGCATTCGGTCAATTTGAGCAAATATTATAACTTTTTATTATATTTGGTCAAACACAGGGACACAGGAGAAAATGTCTTCTAAGTTAGTTAGTGGACATCTTGGACACGTGTCTCTAAATGTCTCTAAATGTCTCTAAATATGTGTCTCCATCACCTGTTGAGTAACGGCGCCCTCTGCAGGGTTTCACACTGAGAAGCTACCTGTCAGGTGTTTCTGACTGAAAGTACGCCGCTGATATTCTCTGTTTCTCTTCATGTTCAGACTCAAACCAACAGTTTCACTGTCTCTACTAACAAGTCTTATTATACACTGAATATGAAGGATTCATCCGCCGCTGAAAATAGTCCCCAACAAGTCCCTATTTCCTCCTGTTTGATAAAAACTACAGCGAGATGAAACTACTGTATATATCTGTTTTTAAAGATTAACGTCGGACCAACACATCGTTGGTTTGGGTCTATACATGGTGTGTGTGTGTGTGTGTGTGTGTGTGTGCGTGTGTGTGTGTGTGTGTGTGTGTGTGTGTGTGTGTGTGGTTATGTGGTTATTAATAATTGTTTTATAAACTTGTTTCCAGTGAAGAATCTTTGTTTACATGTTTGATTAATCGGTAATAAATTAAACTAAATATAAGAAGTTTCAGTCACGTAAACAGGAAGTAGCTCCTTCTCTCTGCTCGCTGCTCGCCGTTCACGCTGAACGTCCTGATTCATTTATTTATGTCTTTTCACAGAAATCTGTCGTCGTGGTGACACGGAAGATAGATATTTAAATATTTACCAGATAAGGTCGCTGCCTGCAGCCTCACTGTGAGTCACAGCGCTTAGTATCATCAGATACATGTACTCAGAGTTAAAGTATCATCAGATACATGTACTCAGAGTTAAAGTATCATCAGATACATGTACTCAGAGTTAAAGTATCATCAGATACATGTACTCAGAGTTAAAGTATCATCAGATACAAGTACTTCAAGTTAAAGTATTACCAGATACATGTACTCAGAGTTAAAGTATTATCAGCTAAATGTACTTCAAGTAAAAGTATTCATTTAGCAGTAAAATATACATTACTACAGTCTGGTGGTATTCTGTCTTGTTTAACAGAGTACTACTACAGTCTGGTGGTATTCTGATCTCTGACCTGCAGGGGGCGCAAAAGTACTTCAGTTTATACTTCTACTGTACTTCATCTCACAGGGAAGTATTGTAGTTTTTCCTCCTCTGCGTCCGTCTGTCAGCAGAACTCAACTCAGGTAATATGATGAAGTACTTCACATTAAAGTACTTAAAGGTACGCAGTAGTACTCAGATCCTTTACTGCAGTAAAAGTACTAATACCACACTGTAAAAGTACTCAACTACAAGTAAAAGGCCTGCCTTAAAAACTAGTAGTAAAAGCATTTAAGTATTATCAGCTAAATATACATTAAGTACTTAAAGTAAAAGTATTCATAGCACAGTAAAGTGTACCTAAAGTACTGTAATGTGAGTATTATCTTCTAAAAGTACTTACAGTAGTCTCCAGTAAAAGTACTGCTGTGTCAGTAAAATGTTGTAATCTGTAAAGTAACTAAAGCTGTCAGTGTAAAGTACAACGTGTACCTCTGAGATGTAGTAGAGTATAAAGTACAACGTGTACCTCTGAGATGTAATAGAGTATAAAGTACTATAGTTACCTCTGAGATGTAGTAGAGTATAAAGTACTATAGATACCTCTGAGATGTAGTAGAGTATAAAGTACAACGTGTACCTCTGAGATGTAATAGAGTATAAAGTACTATAGTAACCTCTGAGATGTAGTAGAGTATAAAGTACTATAGTTACCTCTGAGATGTAGTAGAGTATAAAGTACTATAGATACCTCTGAGATGTAGTAGAGTATAAAGTACTATAGTAACCTCTGAGGTGTAGTAGAGTATAAAGTACTATAGATACCTCTGAGGTGTAGTAGAGTATAAAGTACTATAGTTACCTCTGAGATGTAGTAGAGTATAAAGTACTATAGATACCTCTGAGGTGTAGTAGAGTATAAAGTACTATAGTTACCTCTGAGATGTAGTAGAGTATAAAGTACTATAGTTACCTCTGAGATGTAGTAGAGTATAAAGTACTATAGTTACCTCTGAGATGTAGTAGAGTATAAAGTACTACAGTTACCTCTGAGATGTAGTAGAGTATAAAGTACTACAGTTACCTCTGAGATGTAGTAGAGTATAAAGTACTATAGTTACCTCTGAGATGTAGTAGAGTATAAAGTACTATAGTTACCTCTGAGATGTAGTAGAGTATAAAGTACTATAGTTACCTCTGAGATGTAGTAGAGTATAAAGTACTATAGTTACCTCTGAGATGTAGTAGAGTATAAAGTACTATAGTTACCTCTGAGATGTAGTAGAGTATAAAGTACTACAGTTACCTCTGAGATGTAGTAGAGTATAAAGTACTATAGTTACCTCTGAGATGTAATAGAGTATAAAGTACTATAGATACCTCTGAGGTGTAGTAGAGTATAAAGTACTATAGTTACCTCTGAGATGTAGTAGAGTATAAAGTACTATAGTTACCTCTGAGATGTAGTAGAGTATAAAGTACTATAGTTACCTCTGAGATGTAGTAGAGTATAAAGTACTATAGTTACCTCTGAGATGTAGTAGAGTATAAAGTACTATAGTTACCTCTGAGATGTAGTAGAGTATAAAGTACTATAGTAACCTCTGAGGTGTAGTAGAGTATAAAGTACTATAGTAACCTCTGAGATGTAGTAGAATATAAAGTACTATAGTTACCTCTGAGATGTAGTAGAGTATAAAGTACTATAGTTACCTCTGAGATGTAGTAGAATATAAAGTACTATAGTTACCTCTGAGATGTAGTAGAATATAAAGTACTATAGTTACCTCTGAGATGTAGTAGAGTATAAAGTACTATAGTAACCTCTGAGATGTAGTAGAGTATAAAGTACTATAGTTACCTCTGAGATGTAGTAGAGTATAAAGTACTATAGTTACCTCTGAGATGTAGTAGAGTATAAAGTACTATAGTTACCTCTGAGATGTAGTAGAGTATAAAGTACTATAGTTACCTCTGAGATGTAGTAGAGTATAAAGTACTATAGTTACCTCTGAGGTGTAGTAGAGTATAAAGTACTATAGTTACCTCTGAGATGTAGTAGAGTATAAAGTACTATAGTTACCTCTGAGATGTAGTAGAGTATAAAGTACTATAGTTACCTCTGAGGTGTAGTAGAGTATAAAGTACTATAGTTACCTCTGAGATGTAGTAGAGTATAAAGTACTATAGTTACCTCTGAGATGTAGTAGAGTATAAAGTACTATAGTAACCTCTGAGGTGTAGTAGAGTATAAAGTACTATAGTAACCTCTGAGATGTAGTAGAGTATAAAGTACTATAGTTACCTCTGAGATGTAGTAGAGTATAAAGTACTATAGTTACCTCTGAGATGTAGTAGAGTATAAAGTACTATAGATACCTCTGAGATGTAGTAGAGTATAAAGTACTATAGTTACCTCTGAGATGTAGTAGAGTATAAAGTACTATAGTTACCTCTGAGATGTAGTAGAGTATAAAGTACTATAGTTACCTCTGAGGTGTAGTAGAGTATAAAGTACTATAGTTACCTCTGAGGTGTAGTAGAGTATAAAGTACTATAGTTACCTCTGAGATGTAGTAGAGTATAAAGTACTATAGTAACCTCTGAGATGTAGTAGAGTATAAAGTACTATAGTTACCTCTGAGGTGTAGTAGAGTATAAAGTACTATAGTTACCTCTGAGATGTAGTAGAGTATAAAGTACTATAGTTACCTCTGAGATGTAGTAGAGTATAAAGTACTATAGTAACCTCTGAGGTGTAGTAGAGTATAAAGTACTATAGTAACCTCTGAGATGTAGTAGAGTATAAAGTACTATAGTTACCTCTGAGATGTAGTAGAGTATAAAGTACTATAGATACCTCTGAGATGTAGTAGAGTATAAAGTACTATAGTTACCTCTGAGATGTAGTAGAGTATAAAGTACTATAGTTACCTCTGAGATGTAGTAGAGTATAAAGTACTATAGTTACCTCTGAGGTGTAGTAGAGTATAAAGTACTATAGTTACCTCTGAGATGTAGTAGAGTATAAAGTACTATAGTTACCTCTGAGGTGTAGTAGAGTATAAAGTACTATAGTTACCTCTGAGGTGTAGTAGAGTATAAAGTACTATAGTTACCTCTGAGATGTAGTAGAGTATAAAGTACTATAGTTACCTCTGAGATGTAGTAGAGTATAAAGTACTATAGTTACCTCTGAGATGTAGTAGAGTATAAAGTACTATAGTTACCTCTGAGATGTAGTAGAGTATAAAGTACTATAGTAACCTCTGAGGTGTAGTAGAGTATAAAGTACTATAGTAACCTCTGAGATGTAGTAGAGTATAAAGTACTATAGTTACCTCTGAGATGTAGTAGAGTATAAAGTACTATAGTTACCTCTGAGATGTAGTAGAGTATAAAGTACTATAGTTACCTCTGAGATGTAGTAGAGTATAAAGTACTATAGTTACCTCTGAGATGTAGTAGAGTATAAAGTACTATAGTTACCTCTGAGATGTAGTAGAGTATAAAGTACTATAGTTACCTCTGAGATGTAGTAGAGTATAAAGTACTACAGTTACCTCTGAGATGTAGTAGAGTATAAAGTACTACAGTTACCTCTGAGATGTTAGTAGAGTATAAAGTACTATAGTTACCTCTGAGATGTAGTAGAGTATAAAGTACTATAGTTACCTCTGAGGTGTAGTAGAGTATAAAGTACTATAGTTACCTCTGAGGTGTAGTAGAGTATAAAGTACTATAGTTACCTCTGAGATGTAGTAGAGTATAAAGTACTATAGTTACCTCTGAGGTGTAGTAGAGTATAAAGTACTATAGTTACCTCTGAGTGTAATAGAGTATAAAGTACTATAGTTACCTCTGAGGTGTAGTAGAGTATAAAGTACTATAGTAACCTCTGAGATGTAGTAGAGTATAAAGTACTATAGTTACCTCTGAGATGTAGTAGAGTATAAAGTACTATAGTTACCTCTGAGATGTAGTAGAGTATAAAGTACTATAGTTACCTCTGAGATGTAGTAGAGTATAAAGTACTATAGTTACCTCTGAGGTGTAGTAGAGTATAAAGTACTATAGTAACCTCTGAGATGTAGTAGAGTATAAAGTACTATAGTAACCTCTGAGATGTAGTAGAGTATAAAGTACTATAGTTACCTCTGAGATGTAGTAGAGTATAAAGTACTATAGTTACCTCTGAGGTGTAGTAGAGTATAAAGTACTATAGTAACCTCTGAGATGTAGTAGAGTATAAAGTACTATAGATACCTCTGAGATGTAGTAGAGTATAAAGTACTATAGTAACCTCTGAGATGTAGTAGAGTATAAAGTACTATAGTAACCTCTGAGATGTAGTAGAGTATAAAGTACTATAGATACCTCTGAGATGTAGTAGAGTATAAAGTACTATAGTTACCTCTGAGATGTAGTAGAGTATAAAGTACTATAGTTACCTCTGAGATGTAGTAGAGTATAAAGTACTATAGTTACCTCTGAGATGTAGTAGAGTATAAAGTACTATAGTTACCTCTGAGGTGTAGTAGAGTATAAAGTACTATAGTTACCTCTGAGGTGTAGTAGAGTATAAAGTACTATAGTTACCTCTGAGATGTAGTAGAGTATAAAGTACTATAGTTACCTCTGAGATGTAGTAGAGTATAAAGTACTATAGTTACCTCTGAGATGTAGTAGAGTATAAAGTACTATAGTTACCTCTGAGATGTAGTAGAGTATAAAGTACTATAGTTACCTCTGAGATGTAGTAGAGTATAAAGTACTATAGTAACCTCTGAGATGTAGTAGAGTATAAAGTACTATAGATACCTCTGAGATGTAGTAGAGTATAAAGTACTATAGTTACCTCTGAGGTGTAGTAGAGTATAAAGTACTATAGTTACCTCTGAGATGTAGTAGAGTATAAAGTACTATAGATACCTCTGAGATGTAGTAGAGTATAAAGTACTATAGTTACCTCTGAGGTGTAGTAGAGTATAAAGTACTATAGTTACCTCTGAGGTGTAGTAGAGTATAAAGTACTATAGTTACCTCTGAGATGTAGTAGAGTATAAAGTACTATAGTTACCTCTGAGGTGTAGTAGAGTATAAAGTACTATAGTTACCTCTGAGATGTAGTAGAGTATAAAGTACTATAGTTACCTCTGAGGTGTAGTAGAGTATAAAGTACTATAGTTACCTCTGAGATGTAGTAGAGTATAAAGTACTATAGTTACCTCTGAGATGTAGTAGAGTATAAAGTACTATAGTTACCTCTGAGATGTAGTAGAGTATAAAGTACTATAGTTACCTCTGAGATGTAGTAGAGTATAAAGTACTATAGTTACCTCTGAGATGTAGTAGAGTATAAAGTACTATAGTTACCTCTGAGATGTAGTAGAGTATAAAGTACTATAGTAACCTCTGAGATGTAATAGAGTATAAAGTACTATAGTTACCTCTGAGGTGTAGTAGAGTATAAAGTACTATAGTTACCTCTGAGGTGTAGTAGAGTATAAAGTACTATAGTTACCTCTGAGGTGTAGTAGAGTATAAAGTACTATAGTTACCTCTGAGATGTAGTAGAGTATAAAGTACTATAGTTACCTCTGAGATGTAGTAGAGTATAAAGTACTATAGTTACCTCTGAGATGTAGTAGAGTATAAAGTACTATAGTTACCTCTGAGATGTAGTAGAGTATAAAGTACTATAGTTACCTCTGAGATGTAGTAGAGTATAAAGTACTATAGTTACCTCTGAGATGTAGTAGAGTATAAAGTACTATAGTAACCTCTGAGATGTAATAGAGTATAAAGTACTATAGTTACCTCTGAGGTGTAGTAGAGTATAAAGTACTATAGTTACCTCTGAGGTGTAGTAGAGTATAAAGTACTATAGTTACCTCTGAGGTGTAGTAGAGTATAAAGTACTATAGTTACCTCTGAGGTGTAGTAGAGTATAAAGTACTATAGTTACCTCTGAGGTGTAGTAGAGTATAAAGTACTATAGTTACCTCTGAGATGTAGTAGAGTATAAAGTACTATAGATACCTCTGAGATGTAGTAGAGTATAAAGTACTATAGATACCTCTGAGATGTAGTAGAGTATAAAGTACTATAGTTACCTCTGAGATGTAGTAGAGTATAAAGTACTATAGTTACCTCTGAGGTGTAGTAGAGTATAAAGTACTATAGTTACCTCTGAGGTGTAGTAGAGTATAAAGTACTATAGTTACCTCTGAGATGTAGTAGAGTATAAAGTACTATAGTTACCTCTGAGGTGTAGTAGAGTATAAAGTACTATAGTTACCTCTGAGATGTAGTAGAGTATAAAGTACTATAGTTACCTCTGAGGTGTAGTAGAGTATAAAGTACTATAGTTACCTCTGAGGTGTAGTAGAGTATAAAGTACTATAGTTACCTCTGAGATGTAGTAGAGTATAAAGTACTATAGTAACCTCTGAGATGTAGTAGAGTATAAAGTACTATAGTTACCTCTGAGGTGTAGTAGAGTATAAAGTACTATAGTAACCTCTGAGATGTAGTAGAGTATAAAGTACTATAGTTACCTCTGAGGTGTAGTAGAGTATAAAGTACTATAGTAACCTCTGAGATGTAGTAGAGTATAAAGTACTATAGTTACCTCTGAGGTGTAGTAGAGTATAAAGTACTATAGTAACCTCTGAGATGTAGTAGAGTATAAAGTACTCTATAAGTACAGTAGAAGTAGGAAGTAGTAGAACATGGAGAAATACTCAGTAAAGTACTAGAGTAAATGTACTTGGACGTGGAGCAGCAGCACCCCCCGGTGGTCACGTTGGGGTCATGACATCACAGGAGGACGTCCAATCATTCCACCGGGAGACGATCAAAGGTCAAAGGTCAAAGACAACAATCATCACGAGGACACAAACACAGAACTAGTTTAAACAAATACTGCTTTCTTTATCGTGTGTGTGTGTGTGTGTGTGTGTGTGTGTGTGTGTGTGTCTGTGTGTGTTTCCTGACTTCCAGATGTTTCCTGACCCCTGCCCCCCCCCCCACACACACACAGACAGACACTCGTGATGTTTGACGTCGTCTGAACACACAGACAGAAACCGAGGTGATGAAAACGTATTTACCTGAAACACACACAGAGACAGACAGAGACACACACAGAGACACACAGAGACACACAGAGAGACACAGAGACACACAGAGAGACACACAGAGACACACAGAGACAAACAGAGAGATACACAGAGACACACAGAGAGACACAGAGACACAGAGACACAAACAGAGAGATACACAGAGACACAGAGACACAGAGACACAGAGAGACAGAGAGACAGAGAGACACAGAGACACAAACAGAGAGATACACAGAGAGAGACACAGAGACACAGAGACACACAGAGACACAGAGAGACACACAGACACAGAGACACAGAGAGACACACAGACACAGAGACACACAGAGACACAGAGACACACAGAGACACACAGAGACACAGAGAGACACACAGACACACAGACACACAGACACAGAGACACAGAGAGACACACAGAGACACAGAGACACAGAGAGACACACAGAGAGACACACAGAGAGACACACACAGAGACACACGGAGACACAGAGACACAGAGACACACACAGAGACACACAGAGAGAAACACACAGAGACACACAGAGACACACAGAGACACAGAGAGACACACACAGAGACACACAGAGACACAGAGAAACAGAGAGACACACAGAGACACACAGAGACACAGAGAGACAGAGAGACACACAGAGACACACAGAGACACAGAGAGACACACAGAGAGACACAGAGACACAGAGAGACACACAGAGACACACAGAGACACAGAGAAACAGAGAGACACACAGAGACACACAGAGACACAGAGAGACACACAGAGAGACACAGAGACACAGAGAGACACACAGAGACACAGAGACACAGAGAGACACACAGAGACACAGAGACACAGAGACACACACAGAGACACACAGAGAGAAACACACAGAGACACACAGAGACACACAGAGACACAGAGACACAGAGAGACACACACAGAGACACACAGAGACACAGAGACACAGAGACACACACAGAGACACACAGAGAGACACACAGACACACAGACACAGAGACACACAGAGAGAAACACACAGAGACACAGAGAAACAGAGAGACACACAGAGACACAGAGACACAGAGAGACACACAGAGAGACACAGAGACACAGAGAGACACACAGAGACACAGAGACACAGAGAGACACACAGAGACACAGAGACACAGAGAGACACAGAGACACACAGAGACACAGAGAGACACAGAGACACACAGAGACACAGAGAGACACAGAGACACAGAGAGACACACAGAGACACAGAGACACAGAGAGACACAGAGACACACAGAGACACAGAGAGACACAGAGACACACAGAGACACAGAGAGACACACAGAGAGACACAGAGAGACACAGAGACACACAGAGACACACAGAGACACAGAGACACAGAGAGACACAGAGACACACAGAGACACACAGAGACACAGACACACAGAGAGACACAGAGAGACACAGAGAGACACAGAGACACACAGAGACACAGAGAGACACACAGAGACACACAGAGACACAGAGAGACACACAGAGACACAGAGAGACACAGAGAGACACACAGAGACACAGAGAAACAGAATACTGTATGAAAGTTATTATGAACTAATGAAACAGTCTATTGATCTCATTTATATAAATATGGTACATATATATAATAATATGATATATATAATATAATAATATAAGTGAGCCGAATCGTCTCTGACCGTCTCCTGTCTGCAGTGAACTCATCATTATACAGATATCGATCACCGGATCACTGTGCTGCGGAGGAAAACCTAAAAACATGAAGATTCTCTATGGAGTTCTGCAGCGTCTCTTTTCTCTGACTTCTAAGTGGATTTATGGATGTTTATTCTTTTACGTACATAATAATAATGATATCCTCTGAAAGTGTAAGTCTCACTGAATCTATTGATGTATGTTTCATGTCTGTGTGTTCAGATTTGACGGAGTTAAAGGCGCCAACAGGAAGCAGTTTATGAACATAACTATTTAGATAGAATGTTTCAGCTGTTTTTAGTGTTTGTGACGTCACACTCACACTGCCCCTTTAATTAACATCCTGTGTGCGCATGTCTCCGGTTCCAGTGCAACGTCACACGGGGGGGCGGGGCATGGCGACAAAGATCGTATATGTTTGAGAAGATGATCCACTCTTACTTCATAATAGTACTGCTGATAGGCAGTACAAACTTGAGGTACTTGTACTTTACGTGAGTATTTTTACAGTGCAGTATTAGTACTTTCACTGGAACAGAGTACTTTTAAAATGTGGTATCAGTACTTTTACTATAACAAAGTATTTATAAAGTGTGGTATTAGTACTTTTACTTTAACAGAGTATTTATAAAGTGTGGTATTAGTACTTTTACTATAACAGAGTACTTTTACAGAATCAGAATCAGAACCAGAATCAGAATGATGTTTATTGCCAGGTGTTCGACGTCTACACTAGGAATTTGTTTTGGTTTTGTTGGTGCAAGTAAACAGTGAAATAACAAAAGAATAGATAAAAACGTTAGAATAAAATAAGAATAAAAAAATTTAAATTCTACCAATA
Source organism: Sebastes fasciatus (assembly GCF_043250625.1). NCBI lineage: Eukaryota > Metazoa > Chordata > Actinopteri > Perciformes > Sebastidae > Sebastes > Sebastes fasciatus. The sequence goes on from NC_133816.1 coordinate 25,813,596, forward strand.
TACAATATACAAAATAAGCTATAAACAAAAGTAAACATGATATAAAGTGTGGTATTAGTACTTTTGATGTAACATAGTATTCATACAGAGTGGTATTACTGTAACATAGTATTCATACAGAGTGGTATTACTGTAACATAGTATTCATACAGAGTGGTATTACTGTAACATAGTATTCATACAGAGTGGTATTACTGTAACAGAGTATTCATACAGAGTGGTATTACTGTAACATAGTATTCATACAGAGTGGTATTACTGTAACAGAGTATTCATACAGAGTGGTATTACTGTAACAGAGTATTCATACAGAGTGGTATTACTGTAACAGAGTATTTATACAGTGTGGTATTAGTACTTTTAATGTAACAGAGTATTCATACAGAGTGGTATTACTGTAACAGAGTATTCATACAGAGTGGTATTACTGTAACAGAGTATTTGTACAGAGTGGTATTACTGTAACAGAGTATTCATACAGTGTGGTATTACTGTAACAGAGTATTCATACAGAGTGGTATTACTGTAACAGAGTATTTGTACAGAGTGGTATTAATGTAACAGAGTATTCATACAGTGTGGTATTACTGTAACAGAGTATTCATACAGAGTGGTATTACTGTAACAGAGTATTTGTACAGAGTGGTATTACTGTAACAGAGTATTCATACAGTGTGGTATTACTGTAACAGAGTATTCATACAGAGTGGTATTACTGTAACAGAGTATTCATACAGAGTGGTATTACTGTAACAGAGTATTCATACAGTGTGGTATTACTGTAACAGAGTATTCATACAGAGTGGTATTACTGTAACAGAGTATTCATACAGAGTGGTATTACTGTAACAGAGTATTCATACAGAGTGGTATTACTTTAACAGAGTATTCATACAGAGTGGTATTACTGTAACAGAGTATTTGTACAGAGTGGTATTACTGTAACAGAGTATTCATACAGAGTGGTATTACTGTAACAGAGTATTCATACAGAGTGGTATTACTGTAACAGAGTATTCATACAGAGTGGTATTCGTACTATTAGTATGATAGTAGTACTTTTGTTGTGTTTCTAACGGCACATATTTAGAGTCAGTGAATATCAGTCAGAGTGAGACCTCCTGTCTGAGGAGGAGGAGCGGAGCTGGCCGCTGATTGGCTGGCTGAGCTCCGGAGCTGGTCTCTGATTGGCTGATCTCTCTCCTCTGGATCCTGCACGGGGACGCGCCCGCATTCTCACGCGCACACCCGCCGCGCGGCCAGGCCGGCCAGCCTCTCTGCCCCCCCCCTCTCTTTTCTTTTCTTTCTCTTAAACTCGGTTTTTCCGTTGAAACTCTCCGGTAACATCCGGTTAACCGTTAACCGTTAACCCCCCCCCTCACCGACCACCGGATCTACCGGATCCACCGGACCACCGGACTATTCTCCGTGAGTCTCCGTGAGTCTCCCCTCCGCCCCGCAGCGGCCTGAACTCTCCTTCATCTTGTTTCTGCTCTCCGGTAACCGGCGGTGACGTCACACACGAGGACGGGACTCCTCCGCCGGTTGACCGGAAGAGACCGGCAGACACCGACTCCAGTGAGAGAAAAACTTTTCTTTAACGCGTGTGAGTGCGTGCGTGTTTGTGTGTGCGCGTGCGTGTGTGTGACAGCAGCGCCCCCCCAGCTCACTGTGTGTGTGTCCCGGTACCGACAGGCCCGGACCAGGACCAGGACCAGGACCCGGACCCGTTGGTTTGTTGTTTTGTGTTCTACCGGAGAGATGTGGTCGGTGTGACCGGATCAGCGCCGTGCTTCAACCAGACTCACCGTTTCCTCCGGTAGAGGTGAGTCATCTCTGGTTATCTAATTTAACTTAATCTAACTTAATTTAACTTAATTAAACTAATTTAACTAATTTAATCTAATCTAACTTAATTTAACTTAATTTAATTTAATTAAACTAATTTAACTTAATTTACTCTAATTTAACTTAATTTAACTTAACTTGTTATAATATAACATAACATCATTTCATTTAATTTAACTTAACTTAACTTGTTATAATATAACATAACAAAATATAATTTAATTTAACTTAACTTAGCTTGTTATAATATAACATAACATAATATCATTTAATTTAAGTTGTTATTATATAACATAACATAATATCATTTAATTTAAGTTGTTATTATATAACATAACATCATTTCATTTAACTTAACTTAACTTGTTATAATATAACATAACATCATTTCATTTAATTTAACTTAACTTAACTTGTTATAATATAACATAACATAATATTATTTTATTTAATTTAATTTAACTTAATTTAACTTAAGTTAACTTAATTTGTTATAATATCACAATAACATAATTTCATTTAGTTTAATTTAATTTAATATAACATTATATAACTTAATTTAATTTAATACAATTAAAGTAAATTTGTTCTAATATAACATAATTTAATTTAATATAATACAGCACAATATGATATAAAATGAAATAATATAAATTAATATAATAAAATGTAACAATAGAATATAATATGTGATATAATACAATATAACATAATATAATATAATTTAATATAATATAATTTAATAAGATCTAAAATAATATAATAATAGGAATATACTCGTGTTGCTGTTAGTAATTTATAGTTTTCAATCCACTTTAATTAGATTTAATTGACAGTATTTAATATCCACATTAATCCTCCTGTTATTTACCTTTAAATACGAGTCAGTCAATAAACTATATATATGTTGTCAACACAGCATACTAATAAAACCTACAACATATAAATTAAATCTAAAATACATAAATCTAAAAGATAAGATAAGATCATTAACTGAAATTAATCAGATCATTAATCATTGTGATCAAATCTTATTGATATGTATTGGAAATTATCAACAAAAAAAAGCATAATTTAAAATAAAATATTCATTTAAAAAATAAATAAATAAAATAGTAATAAATAGTGATAATACAATTATTAATAATGATGATGAAAAAAAAAAACATTAAAAAAATGAGAAATATAGCTGTAAAGTTTCATGAGGCTGTGATGATCCTAGAGGTCACCAGAGGTCATTTTATACAGGGAGGTCAATGAAATGTCTCCTATGGGGACTAACATCATCACACATGAACCCAGTTGGGCTCATTGGATCCACCAGAGTCTCAGCTTTACAGTGAGACCCGCTTTATGTGATTCAGGACTGTTTATGGACCCCAGGATGCAGAAATGTTCAGATATGGGAGACAATAAGACATTTATACTGCAGTCACATATCTGGAGGTCAGAGGTCAACGGACCCCTTTGAAAATGGACATGACAGTTTTCCCTCGTTCAAATTTAGTTATTTAACCTTTTATTCTGACTTTTTTCAGTTTTTTTACGTACAAAAAAAAACCCCTCACACATTCACATATCTGGAGGTCTTCTCTTCTGCCTTTCTTTCTGACATTTGCTGGACTTTTTTTTTCCGACTTTTTTCCGCACATTTTTCAGAATTTTTCAAACTTTTTTTCCGACATTTTCAGGCTTTCCTTTTGCACATTTTCAGACTTTTTTTTCGCTCATTTTTGGGACTATTTTTCCGACATTTTCAGACTATTTTTTCGAAATTTTTTCAGACATTTCCAGACTTTTTTCCGACGTTTTTGGAACTTTTTTTCCGCACATTTTTCAGAATGTTTCAGAATTTTTTTCCGTCATTTTCCAACTTTTGTTTTCTTACATTTTTTCGAAATTTTTTCAGACATTTCCAGAATTTTTTTCAATGTTTTTGGGACTTTTTTCCGCACATTTTTCAGAATTTTTCAGACTTTTTTTCTGACAATTTGCATTTTCATACTTTGCATTTTCATACTTTTTTCGTATGCTCTTAAATTATGTTTATTCCAGTTTCAGTCTGTTTTAAAGACTCATTTAATACCTCCATCATTATTTCTCTCTTCTCTCCATCGATCCATGACGGATTTCTTGATCCATGTTTTCAGATTAGACATGATTATTATTATTGTTTTATTCTGGATGGACGTGAGGCGGCGCGTTATCGTCACGCCTAAACAGGAAGTGGACAAACTAAAACCTCGTTAGCGTCTCCAGCGGATCGATCTGAATAATAAGAGACGTTCAGAGGCAACAGAGACTCACCTCTGCTCGCCGTTCATGTCTCTCTGTCGCTAAAGTTAGCCTGTTAGCAGGCATCTCAGCTATCTGAGTGTGTGTGTGTGTGAGTGTGTGTGTGTGTGTGTGTGTGTGTGTGTGTGTGTGTGTGTGTGAGTGTGTGAGTGTGTGTGTGTGTGTGTGTGTGTGTGAGTGTGAGTGTGAGTGTGTGTGAGTGTGTGTGTGTGTGAGTGTGAGTGTGTGTGTGTGTTGTGTATTTTTAGCTGCATGTTGTTTGGATTCTGCTCTGATGTTTTGAGGCAACACCACACGACTGATATCAGGAGAGTCTGTGACACGTCGGTCCCTGGACCAATCAGAGCTCGCCGCCTGGCACCACCTGTGTGATGTCATCAGGATGGAGGAGCTAGGAAGGAGGAGCTAGGAAGGAGGAGCTAGGAACGAGAGCGTAAAGAAATGATGGCGTTTTGGTGTCGTACTCGGCGAGAGAAAGCAAACGTCTCTCAGCAGTTAGCGCTCAGGCTAGTTAGCATCCAGCTGTAGCGTTTAGCTCAGTTAGCTCAGTTAGCCCAGATGTTAGCTCAGTTAGCCCAGATGTTCCTGTTAACAGGATGACGTACAGACTGTAAACCCCCTGAGGCAAATATCTCAAATATCCACCTGGACCGTTGTAGACCGGTTTGCCGGAGACGGAGACGGAGACGGAGACGGAGACGGAGACGGAGAACGACTCCAAACATGAGGAAGTGGAATATTTGTTAATATTTGTTGTCTGTATATTTTATAGAACTTTATTACGATTTATAACAAAGCAGTCTTTTTTGGGATTTTATATGCATTGGAAATTTTAAAAATAAATAATTCTAAATAAAACATCATTTGAAAAAAATAAATCGGAATAAATAAATGAAATAGAAATAATCAAATTTAGCATTTAAAAGCATCATTATTTTGTGATCAAATTTTATTTTAAAGATATGCATTGGAAATAAAAAAAAAACATTATTAAAAACAACATTAATTGAAAAACATTTAAATAAATACATTAATAATAAATCAATAAAATAGAAATAATAAAATGTAGCATTTAAAAAGTACTTTTTTGTGATCAAATTTTATTTGCTTTAAAGATATGCATTGGAAATCAACACAAAAAATACATAATTCAAAACAAAACATTAACTGAAAATAATAATAATAAATAAATACAAATAATCAAATGTAGTAATTAAAATCAATAATATTGTTAATTCAAAACAAAACATTAATTGTAAAAGATTTAAATAAAGTAATAATAAATAAATAAAAAATAAAATTGAGTTATTAAAAGCAATACTTTTTTAAATTAAAAAACAAAACATTAATTAAAAAAATTAAATTAAGTAATAATATATAAATACAATAAAATATAGCAATTAAAAGCAAAACGTTTTATTCCCAGTCTTTACTGGATTATGACACATTTTTTAGCCGTAAAAGAATTTGTCTAAGAGTATAAAAGAAATAAATATTTTATTTTATTTTATTATTTGATCAAAATAAATAAAACTATCTCAGACTAATAATCTGAGCAGACTTTCATTGTCCCCTTCAGTCCGTTCAGTCAGTGCTGAGGATCCGTCGATTTATAGGTGCTGCCACTAATTTTATCATTTCATAAACTAAACAATCAATCGATTAGTTGAGAAAATACTTGGCAGATTAATCAATAATGTAAATAATTGTTAGATGAGATCTGAACCTGAAAACAAAAACAAAAACGATCCAGTATCTGTATCTTCAGTTTCCACCAGACTCCATGAGAAAAACAGTGAATTTAACTTCACACCAACTCAGTCAGACTTCCTCTCTGAACTAATCAGTCAACACACACCCTGATACCTGATACTGATGTGTGTGTGTGTGTGTGTGTGTGTGTGTGTGTGTGTGTGTGTGTGTGTGTGTGTGTGTGTGTGTGTGTGTGTGTGTGTGTGTGTGTGTGTGTGTGTGTGTGTGTGTGTGTGTGTGTGTGTGTGTGTGATTTATCGGTGCAGCTCTGGTTGTGTTGTTTGACTGCTGATGCCAGTATTTCCCACTGCCTGTGAACGCAGCGCTGGTCATTGTCATGTGAACAGGACGTTCAAGTCAAACAGTGTCGGAGAGTCTGAGTGCTTTACAAACTGGGCGTTGGGTCGAGCTGATGGCTATCTTTAGCTGTGTGTGTGTGTGTGTGTGTGTGGTATGAAGACCATTCATTATCACATTCCTCCGGAGAGGCCTCCACATGGGAACGAGCTCCGTCTGTGTCTCCACATGACTGTAATCACATCCCAGCGTGATCCCATCAGATGATCAATAAATCAATCAATAAGAGCCGATCAGAGCTGATCAGAGCCGATCAGAGCCGATCAGAGCCGATCAGAGCGGCAGCGTCTCCACACAGCAGCAGATCACACCCACTTCCTGATGATGTCATTATCTCTGGTTATCTCCATGCACAATAAACACCTTTAGAGATCAGAGAGAAGAGCCGCTGCAGAACTCCACTGAGTCTTCATGTTTTAGTTTCCTTCAGTCTCACAGTGATCCGTGATAGAAGTCTGATCAATGATGGTTCACTGCAGACGGGAGCTGATCACTGAGGATTCAGCATAATAATATAGGGCCGTATGAATGTACCATATTTAGAGGCTGAATAACAGAAACAGCTCTCTGTATAATGCAAGACAAGACATGATCCCGTTCTCCATCGTCAGCTAGCCCGAAAGAGCTGAATAGATGGTTTCAAAGATATGCATCGGAAATGAACACAAAAAAAGACATACTTCAAAACAAAACATTAATTGAAAAAAATAAAATAATAATAAATAATTAATTTATTAATAAATAAATAAAATAAAAATAATATAATTTAGCAATTAAAGGCAATACTTTTTGTGATCAAATGTTATTGGTAATTAAAAAAAATACATTATTCAAAACAAAACATCAATTGAAATAAAATAAGAAAGTAATGAATAAATAAAATTAAAAATGTAGCAATAAAAAGCAATATTTTTTGTGATCAAATGTTATTGGTTTTAAAGATATGTATTGGAAATTAACACCAAAAAATACATAATTAAAAAAAAATATGAATTGAAAAAAATACAAATAATTAAAATAATAATGAATAAATAACATAAAAACATGTAGCAATAAAAAGCAATATTTTTATAATAAATAAAATACAAATAAATAAATAGGATTAATTTATTAATAAATAAATAAAATACAAATAATATAATTTAGCAATTAAACGCAATATTTTTTGTGATCAAATGTTATTGGTAATTAAAAAAAATACATTATTCAAAACAAAACATCAATTGAAAAAAAATGTAATTAATAAAATAATATTGAATTAATAAAATAAAAAAACGTAGCAATAAAAAGCAATATTTTTATAATAAATAAAATTAATTAATTAAATTAATAATTAATACATCAAATAGAAATAATAAAATGTAGCAATTGAAAACAATAGTTGTATTGGTCTTAAAGATTTGCATTGGAAATTAACACCAAAAAAATACATAATTCAAAACAAAATATGAATTGAAAAAAATTAAATAATAATAAATAAATAAAATGGAGTTTATTAATAAATAAATAAAATAATTTAGAAATAAAAAGTAATATTTTTTGTGATCAAATGTTATTGGTTTTAAAGATATGCATTGGAAATTAACACCAAAAAATACATAATTCAAAACAAAATATGAATTGAAAAAAATACAAATAAATAAAATAATGAATAAATAAAATTAAAAAATTGCATTAAAAAGCATTTTTTATAATAAATAAAATAATAATTAATAAATTAATTAAATTAATAATAAATAGAATAAAAAGATAAAGAAAAATATAAAGATTTGAAAATTTTAAAAAATTTAAAATGAGTTTATTAACGTTGAGAGCTCAATAGATGATGAATGTTTGATGAGTGGATTCAGATTGTTAGCGTTAGCTGCTGATCTCTCAGAGACGATGACGAAGGAATGAGATGAATGTTTATCATGATTTAGAGTCAGCAGCCCGTTGAAGAGTTCAAGCTGAGAGGAACCACAGACATGACTGGAATCTGTCTCCGTCTGTCTCCGTCTGTCTCTCTCTCTGTCTCTGTCTCTGTCTCTCTCTGTCTGTCTCTCTCTCTGTCTCTGTCTCTGTCTCTCTCTGTCTGTCTCTCTCTCTGTCTCTGTCTCTGTCTCTCTCTGTCTGTCTCTCTCTCTGTCTCTGTCTCTGTCTCTCTCTGTCTGTCTCTCTCTCTGTCTCTGTCTCTGTCTCTCTCTGTCTGTCTCTCTCTCTCTGTCTCTGTCTCTGTCTCTCTCTGTCTGTCTCTCTCTCTGTCTCTGTCTCTGTCTCTCTCTGTCTGTCTCTCTCTCTCTGTCTCTGTCTCTCTCTGTCTGTCTCTCTCTCTGTCTCTGTCTCTGTCTCTCTCTGTCTGTCTCTCTCTCTGTCTCTGTCTCTGTCTCTCTCTTTCTGTCTCTCTCTCTCTCTCTCTCTCTCTCTCTCTCTGTCTCTCTCTCTCTGTCTCTGTCTCTCTGTCTCTCTCTCTGTCTCTGTCTCTCTGTCTCTCTCTCTGTCTCTGTCTCTCTCTCTCTCTGTCTGTCTCTCTCTCTGTCTCTGTCTCTGTCTCTCTCTTTCTGTCTCTCTCTCTCTGTCTCTCTCTCTGTCTCTGTCTCTCTCTCTGTCTCTCTCTCTGTCTCTCTCTCTCTGTCTCTCTCTCTCTCTCTGTCTCTCTCTCTGTCTCTGTCTCTCTCTCTGTCTCTGTCTCTCTCTTTCTGTCTCTCTCTCTCTGTCTCTCTCTCTGTCTCTCTCTGTCTCTGTCTCTGTCTGTCTCTCTCTGTCTCTCTCTCTCTGTCTCTCTCTGTCTCTGTCTCTGTCTCTGTCTCTCTCTGTCTCTGTCTCTCTCTCTGTCTCTGTCTCTGTCTCTCTCTGTCTCTGTCTCTCTCTCTGTCTCTGTCTCTGTCTCTGTCTCTGTCTGTCTCTCTCTGTCTCTCTCTCTGTCTCTCTCTGTCTCTGTCTCTGTCTCTCTCTGTCTCTGTCTCTGTCTCTCTCTGTCTCTGTCTCTCTTTCTCTGTCTCTGTCTCTGTCTCTGTCTGTCTCCGTCTGTCTCTGTCTCTGTCTCTGTCTCTGTCTGTCTCCGTCTGTCTCTGTCTCTGTCTCTGTCTCTGTCTCTCTCTGTCTCTGTCTCTGTCTCTGTCTCTGTCTCTGTCTCTCTCTGTCTCTGTCTCTGTCTCTGTCTCTGTCTGTCTGTGTAAACAGCTGGTTAGTTTGACTAACAGCAGCTTTACATCCAGCCCAGCCTGTCCAACAGCAGCTTTACATCCAGCCCAGCCTGTCCAACCACACACTACTGTGTGTGTTACTGTGTTAGTGTTAGTGTGTGTGTGCATGCCTGTGCTGTGATGTCAGCGTGGTCGCTGGTATGCAGGCTGCTGCTTCACCTCGACACCACCACCACCACCCGGCACAGTGTGTGTGTG